>NW_022987608.1:2658298-2853298 GCF_902827165.1 Trematomus bernacchii
TTTCCAACAACAATTAAGTTCAGACATTCATGGTCAACTGTTTCCTTGACTTTATCCAGTGCCAATTACCATTTTCCAATAGCCTCACTGTTCTTTATCTTGTTCAAATAAAAATGACAGATATTCTAAATTGGATATCCCTGGTGTTAATCATACAAAACAAAACATTTGTACTTGTAAGCTTGAATCCTTTGAAATTATGTTTTATTTTCCATTTGACACTCTATTGAAACACGATACATCAATTAAATTGATTAATTCGTTTTTTCGGATGTAGCCTTCTTTTATGAGAGAAGTTTTTTTTAAGCTTCTTCTTGCCCCTGTTGAACATGACAGAGACTATTTGAGAATTCATTTTATTTAAAAAAAAAAATGGTACCTTGAACGTTTTTTTGTTTTCTTTCTCTTTGTAATAATTATTATTATAAGAAAAAAAAAATATTATTATTGTTGTATGTTTTGTTTCTGACATGTTCAATAAATTGATTACATAAAAATAAAAGATTGGGCTTGACAACTGACACAACTCGAAATGCATTTGTCAGTATTGTCATACAACAGCTGATTTGAGCAATACTTAATAGATGAATACATGATTGAAACAAACCCTTAATTGCATAGGCATTAGTACCTACAGTGGAGCCACTGACGCATACATCTGCTGAATATTTCATACAGTTTGCAAACATTCACCATCCCTTGTTTCTGGATTATTCTGTGTGTAAGTGTACCAGCAGACTCTTGGCAGTGGGCCTGTTGGCACTCTGCTGCAGCATATCCAGTCTCAACAGGCTAATAATGACAAACATAACCAATGAGTACAATGCAGCAGCTACAACAAGTGGGCATTTCAGCAACACATTTTGTTAAAAAAGATCCAACACAGTGTTTCTTCCACTCCATAAATAAATAAAGGAGACTCACAGAGGTTCAGAAACAAGATGGACGATAGAAACAAAACACTGTACAGATACTTGTCAGCCATTGTCACCTGATTAAGTATAATAACAATAATAATAATAGATTTATTTTGTTAGCGCTTTTACAGGTGCTCAAAGACGCTTTACAGATATAGTGAAAAGAAAAGAACAACAAATAAATATATATAGTTAAAGTTACAAAACAATCACACATTAAAAGCCAGATTGAAGAGGTGAGTTTTTTGAAGGTGGTGAGGTCAGTGCAGTATAAGTATATCATTCTCTTTTCTCTGTCTAATAGGTGGATGCTGGCAGTTTGCTACCATCCATTCTCATTATCTCCCTGCCTTGTGTGACACCCTCCTGAGTCCTGAGTGTGCCCATCGTTGCATTCTCTCTTGTCAGACAGTGAGACGTAGCAGAATGAGAAAGAGGGGAAGATTTTCACTCCAGTTGAGGAGTGGGGCTGAATCTGACACGTTTGTGACACATTGCAGTCCCATTTCACAGGAAGACAGGGAGGGAGGGAGAGACATATTGTCTGAGGTGGAAAAAGTACTCATATCTTGTACTTAAAGGTCACCTATTATGCAAAATCCACTTGTCATGTCTTTCATACATAAATATGTGTCCCCTCTTTGTGAAGAGATTCAGAAAGTAAATTTACTCCAGCTATAAATAAAGTCTGATCTAAGAGTTGATTATATTTAACGTCATTAATCCAAATCTGTAAAGTAACTAAAGGTATTAAATAAATGTAGTGGAGTAAAAGTACAAGATTTACCTCTGAATTGTAGTGGATGGAAGTACAAAGTAGCAACAATTATAAAATACTCAAATAAAGTACAAGCACCTCAAGATATTACTGAAGTTCAGTACTTGAGTTAATGTCCTTAGTGACTTTCCTCTCTCTGCTCAGGAGAGGATGGAGAAAAGGGGGGGTGCCCTCATACATTTTGATAACACAGGCTGCCACCCTGTCGATCCTCGTGCCGTGACATTGCTTTGCAGACATGGCGTGATACCACACACACACACACACACACACACACACACACACACACACACACACACACACACACACACACACACACACACACACACACACACACACACACACACACACACTTCGCTGCCTACCTGACAAGTCGACACGGCTCTGCCTATCAGTGCTGGCAAGGACATCCATCCTCTGTTCTGCAGCGACCACACACACACACGGTCACGGACACACACACGGACACACACACACGGACACACACGGTCACACACGGACACAGCAAGAACAATGAACATTCTCCAACACATTGACATGGAAACACATTCCAAAATAGGGTAGCGTACATACAACAACAACAACAACAACAACAACCTGTCATCTGGTACAAACACGCAGCTGGCTGTAAACACTCGGGCATTTTATCCCGGTCCAATCAAACCCGGAGCGTTGCAGCCTGAAGGGGGTAAAAGCTTTTCAGAGGCCGAGTTTACCGAAGTCTTTAGATCGGCTTTGTTATCCTTCACAGGGGACTGAACCGCCTCACACTGCTCACAATGGGACCAGGAGTCAGTGAAGTGAGAGGGTGAGGAAGGTGGGGAAAAAAATCAATTTGTTGTCGAGGTGGTATTTTCACAGTGCTCTGCTTGAAATGACCAATCACACAGCACGAGGCCGCAGCCGGTGCAAAATTGAAGCGAGAGCATCTGGCAGAAAGAAAGAAATAAACCTGTGTCGGTGTGGAAGTTTAAACACCTGATCCTAAAGTTGGCTTTGATAACATTTTAACTGGAGATATTTTGGATTATTTTACTTTTTTATAACAGTGTATAATGTGGCGGGATAGAGTGGTGCAGGAATGATGTTAAAACCAGGAAATGACTTAGCATTTTCACTTCTGGTTCCCTCATCACATTTTTTGGAACGTTTTTTTGTGGTTAGACGCCTGAAATAGCTTCTTGGTAACGCAGTGGGTTGTTTTACAGGGGGGAAAAAAGTCAGTAAATACCCCACCCGTGAATTTCTGAAGCTTCTATGTGTCTTAAAAACGCTGGATGCTAACAAGTGGCTAATGAGACTGCTAAACATCATCAGGCTGAGCGTTAGCCGCCTTTAGCTTAGCGGTGGTGATGCACAGTCATCTGACCGTGATGTAGTTCCTTTAGAGCACATGTGTCAAACTCAAGGCCCGGGGGCCAAATCAGGCCCTTGGTGGATTTAATTTCGGCCCGCAGGATAATTTCTAATTACTATTAGATCTGGCCCGCCGGTATATTGCACGCACACCTTCACTCAATCCTGAGGGTTTCCTCAGCTCAGAGCCTGAGCCCAAACATTGATGAACTTGCACCCAAGATGAGATGCCAAGTATCTGGCTTGAACTAGCATCACAGAGCAGCACACTGAGTTTCAATGGATGTTTCCTTCTGCACTTTCTTTCTTGCGACAACAGGGCATGTTTTGTTTTTTTCTTTGAGGGAAATAGTTTTTTTGAAGCTGTTGTTGGCCTGTGGAAAAATGTAATCATAAGAAATGACTCCGGAAAAGCTGCAGATAGAGCCATAAGAAATGAATGCAACTGATTATTTAATGTTTAATGTTGAAAAACAACTAGCCCTCGACTAGTACCCATTTTTTTATGTTGGCCCACTGTGTATTTGAGTTTGACACTCCTGCTTTAGAGCCTAACGTTAGCTTTTGCCTAACGCTTTAAAAAACCCAAAAGTGGTGTTATATGTTTGTTGATTATCCCGTTGAAAGACGTGTTAGTTGGATGTGTTTAAGTGCGCGATTTAGGCTAATCTTGCTAATCTTGTACATCAGCTGTGTAACATTTGTAGTTGAACTCTGGTCATGGCTTCACAAAGCATTATACCACGGAGACACGCGTGATGGAGAATACAAATTGTTAGGACATGCAAACACTGATTAACATGATCATGACAGGATAAGATTGTGACAGACAGAAAGGAGGACAGGGATTCAGGATCTAATGGTGTTGACTTGGAGGCTGGTGGTCTACTGAGTGATGGAGACTGAGAGAAGCTGATGGACTGACTGAGGAGATAATGAGATAACATGAGACAACAAGTCAGGAATTGGAAGGAAGAAGAGTTCAAACAGCAGGAAAACATTCACATAACATGCGTAAAAGCTGCTTTGATCAAATGACAAAAAATGCATTGATTTATGGAGAAAAGGCTGCTTTACACCACAAAATGCTCCATATGCAAATGAGAATAATAAAGCAGTTATATTTCAGTGAATACATTGATGTGTGTACTTAACATGATGATTCTGACACCTTGTGATGGGCCCTGCATCACACACACACACACACACACACACACACACACACACACACACACACACACACACACACACACACACACACACACACACACACACACACACAAATGGTGTTGTGAGTGTGGACGTATAAGGCGGGGTGAGATCCAGCAGGATTCTGTCAGGCTTTGTGCTTCAACTCCATATCCTTACATCTGCAGTAGTTGTACAACATAAGCTGCAAAAGACTCCACAGAACTGCTCATGAAATATGAACAGTTTCTGAGTGTTGGTACGATTAAAGTGCACAAAGGGCAGAGCAGACTACTACTACTACTGTAAATCGATACTCCTGGCAAAAGAGGTATTTTTGGAAGAGAAACACTGGGATTTTAGCCTTTGCAGAGTGTGTGTGTGTGTGTGTGTGTGTGTGTGTGTGTGTGTGTGTGTGTGTGTGTGTGTGTGTGTGTGTGTGTGTGTGTGTGTGTGTGTGTGTGTGTGTGTGTGTGTGTGTGTGTCGGAGCATCTGTGATTCTCAAGATGTTGCAATGCCTGCATCTTAGTAAAGGGGACTTGGGGAAATGTGGTGAGAAAATACAAGCTGAAAAGAACAGAGAGCAAAAGAGACATTTTAAATTAATACAATTGATCATACTTGGAGTTGACTAGCAAATATTCCAAGCTCATATAATGGGTTGAAAGGTTTAAACAAAAACTCCTGGAGGGAACAGAGGGATTTTAGTCGTTGCAGACCATTTGCATGCTTGCAATTTTCATGTAACTGTGAACAGAGAATGCAGTTTCCATTGGTATGTAATCCCTTGACATGTAATCTGTCCCCCAATCCCCAAACATTTTCACGACGACATTTCAACAGTCAAAGACAAAATACTTTGCGTAAATCTTTTTCGATTTCATTTCATGCTGCTGTGGCTGTAGGAAAACGTCTGAAGTTGGGCTCTGACAGCAGCTGTGCAGATCAGAGAGCGTATGAGTTTGACTTCTCCTGAACTCCTACAGAGATATAAGCACCAGCAGATGAAAATGTTTTACCAGAATGAAATATCCCAGCAATTATTAAGTTGGCAGCAGTGTTAGTGATGCAGTGTGAATAGACCCTGATTAACCTCCTCCGGGCTGCATATCAGATTCAAACTCCACTTCTCACCCGAGAGTGCGGCCCTGGTCCTGCACTATATCAATTGCAAAAGAATGACCACTGAAAAATGCATGAGAGCCTGTCCTTTTCCCATTTGGAAGCTAGAAAGCTATCAGCCTTTCAGCAGCCTGCGCAGTGATCTGTGAAGCAGATTTTTAACTCGATTAGACTGTTCAGACTTTGAAGTCTGCGAGAAAAAAAAAAGTAAAGAATGGCAGATACAAGAGAGGAGAAAAAAGGGAGAGATGGAGAATTCAGTGTAACAGCTGCATCGTCTCGTATCCTCTGTGAGGCAGCTGGCTTTAGAGTTTCAGAGGAGATTTGTAAAACATGGACATTACAACAATGGCTGCAGCATAATCTGCTCAATCCCATTACTGAGGAGACCGAGACACAAACACACACACAGATGAAAGGAGCAAATCTGTCACTGTGTATCAGAGTGTGTACGATATGCGAACAATAGGACAACTTCAACAACCTCTGCTGCATAATGCCTCATCATGGTACAGTGTCACAATCACAGGTGGGACAACCATTGGTTTAGAAGCTGAAATAGAGGTGTGATATCCACAAGCATTGCCTGGTGGCCTTAAAGGGGAACTACACATTACATTACATTACATGTTACTTGTTAGACGCTTTTATCCAAAGCGACATACATACTCAATACGGTGGGCAATCCCCACAGGAGCAATTTGGGGTGAAGTGTCTTGCCCAGGGACACAACGACATGCTGACTGCAGTGGGGTTTGAACCTGTGCCCCCCCTGATCCGAACACCAACGCACAACCCACTGCACCACACGCCTCCCCACACCCGTTATCAAATGTAATACATGTTACTTATTTGGTCTAAGATTGTCCAAAAATATATGCAAACATGAGCAGCTCTCTCCGACATTCAAATGTGTGATGTCATCAAGTAAAAGGTCTGGAGCTCTGGAGGTCTGGAGCTCCGTGGACAATGAATTGCGAGAGCACCAAGTGGCATTTTCTGAATATATGACCTTTTCTTTACTGTTTCAGAACTGAGAACAAAACAAGCTAATTTGGGCATAAAAAATATTTTAGAGTCTTTGGAGCAGCTCCAGATTTGTTGACATCAAAGGTTTGAAATGTACTTCTCTGGTTTCTGTCTCTGAAAGCGTTGCTCATGTTCACTCATGTTCACTCATGTTCACTTTCCCAGGAAATGGAAATAATATTGTAATTCTTTATTGGGGTGATAGGGGTTTTGCAGACGCCAGTTTACTAAACCACCATCACATTTCAAATTGAATCCAAATTACACTTTTTAAAGCGATGTATTGGCTTCCAATAAATGTTTACATATCTTGAGATGGAAAAATGTCATGTACAGTAGGTGAAGCTTGTCTCACCTTTTTCAGCTAAACAAAACTTACATTATATCTTTTGATCATTACACTATACTGTATATTATCTCTATGGGGCCTTCTATTGAATAGGGATTACATTTTTTCAAATTGTCAGGGTTTTATATGACAGATCCTAACACAAATAAGCACACAATTTCATTATTATGAGCTTCGTGGTTCCTTAGGTTGAGCTGATATTAGTTAAGGACCAAAATCTATCATAGATATGGAATAACAGTCCCTCCTGAAAGACATTGTTGCAATCGGTTGTGAAAGGTGACATAAATAGTTTGGTATAGAATAAAAGCTCTGCCAGATAGAGAAGTTTGCTGCTTTCTTATCTGCACACAGCTGGATGATCACACAGTGAATCGGGTGTGAATGTCAGACTGTCGGATCTGGAAAGTTGAACACATCTCCTGAATCGTAGTCCGGTTAGACTGACAATCCATCTCTAGAGACATTAAACAATCAATTTCCCTGCCTCTTAACAACGCTGCTTCTTCCACACATGAATCTAAGTAACCTTAACTCACTGTTCAGTACACTATAAAACAGTTGGAAGAGACAAAAAGCATTGATTAATGTGTCTCTGTCTTTGTAAACCGAAAGAGATGTTTTGAAAGTGGCAAACAAATCTTTTTCTCGAAATGCTCCCCGTGCTTTGCCCTCTTGGATTTTATTCTCTGTTTGTGGTCCTATATATTTGTTTGACATTGTTCTTTCATCATAAATACCCTTCGAAGGAATTCTTGCTCTCACACTTTATATGAATGAGCTTCACCGCTGAGTCTGACAGCCGTGAAGTGATACAAGAACAGTGATAAAAGTCACACACTCACCGGCAGCAAAATCCAGGGTGTGTTCGAACTATCTGACACAACTAAGCTCTGAAAAGCGTTCAATCAGGAGAGACGTTGATGTATGGAATACATGTTTATTACCGGGACACATAATATGAATGTAATAATGATTGCCACAATTATAACAGGAGAATGGAATGGTGTTTGGCGATTAGGCCCCAGTTTGCAGGATAATCATTCAGGAGGGGGAAGAACCACTCCGATGAAACCCCCCGGGGTCTAGACACTGGTGGTGGTGTAAGTAGGTGGGAACGGACTGAAGGGAGAAGGTTTAGCTTGGTCCTGAAGGAGACGGGAGGCGAAAGGGGTGGAGGAGGGTTGCGTTTTGTCACCTGGAATGACAGCTGACAGAGGGAAGAGCAGATATAAAGGGATTAGCGGGAGCTATGATAGGCTTGTGAGAATGGAGAGAGGAGAGATTGGTTAGCTGGGGAGAGACGCCCCCGATCACTTAATGAGGAAGGAGAGTGTAGTGAGGTGACGTGTAATCTGAATGAAGAGCTTGGTCTTCCTGATTGAACTTACGCTGAGCTTCATTAGTCAAAAACAAGCTACAATTTCTACAGTGATGTCACCAAATGTCTTCGGAAAAAGTTTGGATTGGACGCGCAAAAATACGCTTTGTCTGTAGTCGCACAAATGCAACGGCATATGCTCTGTTCTCTTTGAAAACAATTGTAAAAAGATGCTGGCGTTTATAAAAGCCGATATGTGAACATTGGGTCTTTGTGTCTCATTGAGTCCTCATACACAACATCTCTGCTACATGCGGCAGTAGAGAAATGCATTATTCTGTGGCCTAAATAGAAGTGTATATCTCTCAGTTTAACAGGATTACAAACTCATCAGGGGGTCATAATCTGTGCGTAGAAGTCGCTCCCTCAGGAATATATGAGTGTTGACAACCTAGTCTAAGAGAAAATTGAAAATGATCTAAGAAGTGCTCGAGTCAGTAGCTCCGAGGAGTGAGCTATTACTCCGACTTGGAGATTATGGATTCCAATCGACAATGTTCATCTAGAATAACTTCTTTTTTTCTTGCTCGAAAAACTCCGAGAATGGTTTTGAAAGCTGCTCTCAGACTTACATTATTGCTGTAGGCAGATACAATAAGTTGTTGAGGTTACAGCTTTGATACCAGGCTTAATGTTTAATAAAAGAGAGCCGGCATCCCGAGAGGAAATTGGAAAAGTTCCTGTGGAATAAGTCCAGAAGCAGGGAAACTCAGCGGGTCATTTAATCACAGATGTTTTATTGTGCACCCATCCTCTGCTGAGCTTCAGCGTTCACCGGATTATTTCTTTAATGGAGGAGCCAACAACAACATGTTATATGTTTTGTGAGGAGGTTTATCTTATTTATAGGAATGTTCATCCTTCTTATAACAAAGATAAATAACCACATGCTACAAAGCAGACAGAGAAACCAAGACTGTGTTTCATCTTGTGGGTCTTCCTACAGTATATCCTACTATTTAAATTGTTGGTGTCAGATTATATAAGATTCTTAAAGCTGTGGTCTTGTGTGAATGAGTGTTTTTTTTTAGCTTAGCAGCTAGTTATGTCTATTGCTGGTCCCAGCAGGCTGGTAAACATATTAGCCTATTATTATTAGCCGTTAGCCTACGTTAACATATCGTACTTCATTTAAGGAAAGGCACAGCATTGTTGTATAGCATAAGGTTTTATAAAAAGTGATGCCGGCTGTTTCTTTTCAGGGAACACTTTGTCACTCTTTAATTGACACATCTCCTAGAGAGTAACTTTTCTAAAAGTTCCCTCTTTCTGTCCCGGCTGCCTCATTATGAACTTCATGATGCCTACTGCCAATTCTGTATTCAGTTTAAGGACATTACTTTAATGAGGAGAACTTAAGTACCTAGACCTAACTTAAATAAAGTGCAGCCTCTCTCCTTATTTTATTGGCAAGACCTGCTTCCTAAAACGTCTACTACAGATCACTTGTAATGTCTAATTTTTGGACAATTGGATACATTTGCATAATAGGTACTTTAAAGGTGGGGTAGGTAAGTTTGAGAAACCGGCTCGAGATACACTTTTTGTTATATTCCATGGAATGCTCTTAACATCCCGATAGCAATGAATATCTTCAGTGCTTTGACAAAAAATCCATAAAAAAATTTCATCTGTGGAAGCCGTAATACTGTAAAAAGCACGACCAATCATTTTAGCCGGCCCGGCTAAAATAACTGGATGGCCTACCTGCCTGTCAGCGTTCCATCTGTGCATAAACTTATCTCATGCCCTCATTGGTCATGTGCGCGTTCGTGTGTGTTGGAGGAGGGGCTCTGTAAGGAAGTGGCAGATTTGTTCCGGCTGTGTATTTTCAAATTCTAGCGCACTCGAGCTGGTTTCTCCAAAATTACCTACCCCACCTTTAAGTATATATTGATGCTAATATTTTTCTACTTTTACTTGAGTAACATTTTGAATGCAGGACTTTTACTTGTAACATAGTATTCCTACACTCTGCTACTTATACTTTTACTTACAGTAAGGACACAATCTGAGTGCTTCTCCCACCTCTGCATTCAGCTAAGCACTATCAGCACATAGAGCACATATAAGTGCAACTATAACAGGTTCACCTCTGAAGCAGCAGTGTGGTCAGAAAACACTCCGATCATTATGATACTGTTTGGCTTTCTCACCCTGAGTCGAGCCTTTCTTCTCTTCTTCACTCAGACGTAACACCTCAGCCCTGTAACCTAAACATAAGACTCTCTCCGCTGAAGCGTGATTGAGTCGTCCGAGTGTACTGCCTGTGAGTTAAGTGCTTGATGTTCTTCTCAGGTCAAGAAAGTGTTTTAACCTCGAAGATTATCTGCTCACCTGTCCGACCTGAATATGCCATTTGATGCCTCCTGCTGTGCTTTTAGATCAACGTTTTTAAGGTTATTGCTTTTCTGTGCAGCGCTAGGTCGCTATATTTTTGAATCCTCTATATAGACGGACAGATTTTTTTTATTTGATTCTCTCTGTGGTGTATCTGAAGTAGTGAGTCTTCGACTACACTCCTTAGTTCATGGCATTACATCTGAAATGTCACTAAGAGGCACTTTAAGCCATGCTAGGGACATTAACTGAAATTCATAGTCCCCTGAAGATCAGTCCTACTGCTTTTAGTGATGCCCTTAATTTACGCCATCATCAGGTCAGAATATAAGTCTATCCAACACTGCTGTGTCTGATCAAACTCTTGCAAAACTGAAGACATTCCCAACTGCTGTATCTGTGTTATTTTAAAAGATATAATTAGCAAGTGTTAGCGAAGTCACACACTATACTAAGCCAGGGTTGCCAACTTTGGGTACCTGGCTGGAGTGAGATTTTGATATCATGGGTTTAATTACACATATGCGCACTAAATGACTGCTATCGTGTCAGTAGCGGGACCTTAGCATATATATAGGATATATATACAATATATACAAATACACAATATTGGACACAGACTATAAAGGGCACACAGTTTCATTCACTAATGAAAGTCAAACACATGTTTGTTTCCACTGTTTTATTGTGTGCCTGTCGCGATAAGCAATTAATTGCCTTATCGTACAATAAATAAAAATGAACTTGATAAATTGCCATTTACATGAGGATGTGACTAGCAGTTTGAAAGGATGTACTTGAATCATTATTATATATTATCATTATGTCAGTGGTCTAAAATGGTCATACAACGGTGCCGACAATATTATCGTTTATCTCAATAATTTCCGGGAAAATGTATCCAACAAAATTAATTATCGTGAGAGGCCTATACATGAAACACACAGACACAAACAAGTCTACAGACTTACTCCAAACTGCCAAATATATTAATTAACACACTCTCACTCTCATATACTCTTTGACTCTATTTTGGCCTAGTAGAACAATAAGCAGCAGACATTTACTTCTTTATCATTTCTACTGGATCTTAGATCTGCGCATGCGCAATACGGGTCGGGGATTGACCAACCTTCTCCCACTGCTCTACTGTCTGTTAACGTTGTTAAGAGTGGTGGGGGCGGCTTGAGCAGCTGTCAACTCAACATTGTAAATAACCAACCAAAAACGATCGCCGGTTCATCTTGTTTTTGGCGTGAGAATAGTTTGGGCAGCGTGAGAGCGTGAGATTGAGAGTGAAAGCGTGTGTCACACGCCAGATGCGTGAGAGTTGGCAACCCTGACTAAGCTGGGTTTGGTTAGCACTTTCTGCTAAACATCAGTATGTTATCTTCCATATTTAAAGATCTGCTTCGGTAAGTTTTTTTAGTCAATAACAAAAATGTTTAAAGGGTCAGTAGACGATATATATCCTTTCTTATTTTTTTGTTACAAGCTACAAATGAGCCTAAAACGTAAGTCTGCCAAGCATTGCTATTGTTAGCATGTCGACAATAGCATTAACTTTAGACTCACAGTGCTAATATCATACTTTAGACCTTTTAGTCTTGCTATTATTATTATGTTGCTGCTTCAAAAAGTATCTAGTGCCAGCCCTAAACATGGCAGTAGTCAAATTGGAAGAGATTGTATTACAAATGTCCTAGCTAGCAGTAGATTGATTCCAACAGTGTTTCTGCAACAAACCTGGCAACTCCTTTTATATGCTTACCTTTGCAGCCCGGATCATGTTTTATTATTATTATCAGGCCAAATTGTTCGGTCGTGGGAATTCAGGAGAACCAATCATAAGTATTTTTTTCATCTGTGTGTCAGCTCGGGTCAAAGTTGAAGACATCTGAACTCTTGGCACATCCCTAAAACAGTCTTTTCTGTTGTTACAGTATGCCTTACATTACATAACATCCTTGCTCTGTTTGTGTATACTCTGTCTGTCTAAAGCTTCAGACTAGTCCCCAGTCTCCATTAAAACTCCTGACCATGCAAGACCTAATTACCCTGTATCGCTTCCTGCTCCCTCTGGAGACAAGAGTGTAGTGTGTGTGTGATTGAGTGTGTGAGAAAACATTTCACAGTGTGTTGTGTGTACGCCATAATGTGAATAGTTATACTCTATGTGCATACTGTTAGTTTGTGTGTCCCTGCATGTCAATCTCTGCTTTCTATTTTAGTTACCATGACTTAAAAGCATCAAAGGGTGAGTCCATGGCTCCTCCCCGAATGTCCTGGCTTACTTCTCTTCCAGTTATCTGAACTCTACTCACTTCTAGCCGGTCCCTGTGTGATTAATGATGTCTGGGTCAGATTAAACATCAGAGCCAAACACTGGCATCCTCACTTCCTCCTCTCTGACCTCTCTATCTAACACTGCTGTTCACTTCTTAATCTCTTGCTCTTTCCCTCTGTTCCTTCATATATCAATTTGTGTTCCTCTGTCTTTCTTTTTCAGTCACTAATTGCTTGACTTTCATCGTCCTTTCATTACCATTTCTCCCTTTCCACACCCTCTTCTATCTTGTATCTTTACTGACTCTTCTTTATCTCTCTGTCCTTCCTCACTATCTCTCCATTTCTACATCCACATTTTTCTTCTTTCATCTACCACCATCTTCACTGTCATTAATATGGTGGTAGATGCTGTTTTTTCCCCATCCTCAAAGTGACATTAGCCGCGTTCACACCAAGTACTTTGCCGTACTTAGTGCCCCGGCACTTATTACCCCAGGGCACTTAGTACAGATCGCGTTCACACCGGAATAAGTCCCTGAGAGAGGATTAGGCAAATGAAGCCGCTGAAGTCACTTCGTCTTCTTCTGCTTTGGGTTTACTGGCAGGCCGCAAACAACATCACGGCGTATACTGCCACCCGGAGTCCCCGGCCGGAAGTCCCCGGAGTTGGGGACTGGCTTCAGTAGCTGCTGGGACTCCCAGCAGCTTCTACTGAAGCCTTCAGAGTAAATCGCCAGAACGCCGACACCTCCTCATCTCCACCGCTCTCCCATGTTTTCTTTTGTGTTGCCATAAGTTAGTCTCTCTACGTTTGTGCGCTGGGCGAATGCTAATGCTAATAATGCTAATGCGAGGATAATAAAATGGCGGCTCTACAAAACATTTCAGAGTTTTACAGGGCGTGGTTTGCAATTCGCCCAGCCAATCAGAACTGGGGCACTTTTTTCCCCCAGGAGAGTACCATCTCTCAGCAGGCACTAAAAATGGGGGTAAAAGTTCCCGGCACTCAGTACTCTTTTTGGTGTGAACGCGACATAAGGGGTACTAACGGAACTAAACGCGAAAAGTACGGGGAAAAGTACTCCGGTGTGAACGCGGCTATTAAGACCATTAATGGACCTCAGAAGGGACTTAATCATTTGTTTAAAGAACATTCATTGTGTGATATGATGATATACATGTTAATAAACTTTGCCTATCAGACCCCAATCCTGATATAAAACTACACAGACTTTTTTATGGATTACATTTTCATAGTAACCCTCTCAACCCTGGTTAAGAAGCAGATAGAGTCACACATTTGTAATGACCCATTCACCACGAAATGTTGTGACAAAATAACATCAGCTGTTTTCTACTTATAAGTGACAATACACACACACACACACACACACACACACACACACACACACACACACACACACACACACACACAGGAAGTTCCTTTTTTAGCAAAGTGTCCAAATATGCTACAATATGTAAACACAGAATTCAAGTTGCCTCATTTGTCATTATGTACACTGTGTAATCCACTCCAGCTTGTGGGGACCTTTCATAAGAAGAGTCACAGTCACTCTGCCTCTGGTGTGAAACCATGTCTGTGCTTGCTAGTAGTTTTATTACAGCTTACTGTGTGTGTCCTGCATGCCAGATCGCATCAATGAACCTCCCACACTGCAGGCAGAGAACTCCGAGTATGAGAGCGGGCTTCTCTTCCAACACATTAATAATTCAGCATACTGTCACAGCTCCACTCCTATCTCTTTCCACCCTTCGTCTTCTCTCTTTCTCTCACCTTTCCTCCTCCTCGTCCTTCTGCTCTTATTCCACTGCTTTCCTATATCGCAACCTTTCTCTTATTTCCCCCCCCCCGCCCCCTGCACCCTCCCCAACCTCTCAAAAATATTATTTCCCGGAGCAAGGGATGGCATTAGCAGTCCATATGCTTCGGCGCCAGCATGCAATATGTTGGCACATGACAAGATTGTGTCTCCAGATGCAAGCTGCAGAAAGTGAGAGCGTGTGAGCTTTAAGACCATCAGCAGCCAACCGTGACAGGAAGACATCCGCTACATGATACTTCTGTCCCCAGTCTTACATTACCTGCATCCATAACCATATGGACATTGGTAAGCCCAAAGTCTTAAGAGATTTCATGTTTTCTGTTTTTCATGCCGTCTACCTCCCACACACACTCTGTGGTTGTCTTCTTCTCAGCTTCAACGTATCATTTCTGCTCCATTCTTCTTGTCATTCCCTTATTGTGTTATCTTTCTTGAATTTTCTTATGTCATTCAGCTTTTAATTCGCCCTGTCTCTCTTTGTTGTGGGCCCACATTGATATTTCCCTTTCTTGTCGTTTCCGCTCTTTCATCCTCCTCTGCAGTATTCCTTCTCTTCCTCACACCAGCCCCTCTCTCCCGCTGAGTTTCTGTTCCCTTCATTTGACTATTGTCGGCGCATGTCTGCCATATTTTGACTGGAGACGGGGTTTTATGAAATATACAGTATGATGTTCCTCAGCCATAATACAGTATTTTAGGGAAGCCAAAAAACTTCCCTTAGCAGAACTTTTGAAAGGAACGACGTCTCACAAATTCAGACCATATTAGACACTTCAAGCATGCTATGTAGCCCCTTTTGCTTTATAAGATAGAAAGGCGAAGCACAATCATCACAGTGCATTGCTATGCGATGCAACATGCGCAGAGTTGACTTCAAGAGCTGCACAAACAAAACGCTGTAAATACAAAACGCAGCAAAAAGCTCAAAACAAACGGAAAGGGACGCACTAAAAAGTGATGGGGAATAGAGCGCTTGTTGACGTTCAGGGTTTATAAAGTTGTGTTTTTAATATTTGCATCCTTTTTTAAAACGCATCCTTTTTTTCTCCCATTGGAAATGTTTTGGACCGTTTTAAAGCTTTTGCACGTGTCGGCCACCATAGATATGTATGAAACTGGTCATCTAGACCATTTAAAGAGTTTGTTACATACATAAAAGTCCTCATCAACAAGTGTATGATAATACCCAGTCATTTTATAATATCTACTCCTGAAGTACATAGTCAGAACTTGTAGATATCGGCATTTATATCAAGCCATTATGAAGCGGGACTTAAAGGTCCCATGTCATGGCCATTTCTACTGATCATATTTCCATTGTTGAGGTATACTAGAATAGATTTACATTGTTCAATGTTCCAAACTCACATTGGTTTCTCATACAGCATCTCTGTATAGTATGTGTATTCACTCTCTGTCGTAAACGGCTTGTTGGAGCTCCTGCCCCCCCCCTCCCTGTGAGCCCACTGTGCTCTGATTGGTCAGCTCGCCCACTCTGTTCTGATGAGTCCACCACCGTTACAGCGGAACATCAGTGATTATGTGTTACAATGGCGTTTGTTAGCAACCAGAAAATGACACCAGTAATGACAAACAGATGAGAATGCTGCGTGGGGTCTGGGTGCCGTGTTGGCGGGACGTTGCGAGGCTCGCTGCTGCGAGGAGCGGACAGTGTGAGCTGGCTTACTACCAGCCCGAGCACACACACACACCCGCAGCCTGGCTGTGAGTCTGTGTGTGTGTGCTCACACACAGACTCACAGCCTCGCCGCGTCCCGCCATCTCAGGCTGAGAAATCCGCGGAGCTGCAGCTGAGAAAAGATTGAGTGTGTGTGTGTGAGGAACGTAACGGCTCCGTGAACGTAACGTAGCGGCTCCGCGGATTGGTCCATTTGGGTATGGTCACGTCACCATACCCAGGAAGAAAAAAATTGAAAATGAAAAATGTCCAACGAGGCGTTCTGGGGCAGCATAGACAGGTATTTTCTGTGTTAAAGTTTTACTCGCTACAGGGTGTACTTTGAGGGTTTGTGACTCTGCAGACCGTTTACATGCAGAAAAAGCTACATAACACACAAGGGGACAGGTAATAACCAGAAAAGCATGTCATGGGACCTTTAAAGAGTCTCTCCTCTTAACTCAAGTGTCCGTACTAAAAACTCATTTTGTTGCTAATTTCAGGCAGCAGTCTGTCTCAAAGTTAGGCATCACAGAGTTGAACACAAGTATTGATAACAATATGGAATATAAACACTCAGTGCTAATTATTTTTACTCAAGATAAGTCCTTGTGAGAAACACACACGGACACACCCACACACACAGATTCTAGGCTTACTTCTAATTCTGAATGGAAAAATGAATCCCTTCTTATAGCCTTCTGTGCTCAGGCGCCACAGGGAGATGAATGACCTTTACACAAGCGCACGCGCACATGCACACACACACACACACACACACACACACACACACACACACACACACACACACACACACACACACACACACACACACACACACACACACACACAATAAGTGTAGCACTGGGAATCCACATTGAGTCATCTCCCATCTGAGATCCACAAAAGCCATTTACGACAAAAATAGTGCTAATGAGAAGACGAGAAGAGGGGTATTGTGGGTAGGCAGAGAAGGAAAGAGGAAAGGAAAACACAGAAACACTTTGCGTGTGGTGGATGTAATTGTAATTAAATGAATAGTGCACAATGACTGCTCTATACACACTCACATATTACCCCACACACTTGGAAGAAATGTATGATACACACCTGCAATAATATGCATGCACACCTACAGTACAATACAAAGCTACACATTGTTATACACAATTATTGGACTTAATTATTGAACCCTAAACCTGAGGAAGAACAACAAAAGGTCAAATAAAAAATACTATTGTTTTATACTATAAAATTGATTTTGAAAATAATTTTAAGCTGTTCATTTAATTTAAGGCATTCATTTCTTAGCAAGCATTTCACACAATTGTTTTACCAGTGAGAGACCCAGCTAGCTTAGCCGGGTAACTAAACACACTAAGCTAAATAGCTAGCTGAAGCTAACTTTGTACTAGTGCAGGCCAGTTTACTCATCTACTGTATGGACTGCATACTGCTGTATCACAAGTAAATAATGTATAAAACAACATTATCTATTGATGTAATCAGTGTGACTCAAGACTTATTGTCAGTTTCGGAGCTTCATATGACTGGACATTTTATCCTTTATTCATGAGACACACACACTCACACGCACATCAGTATGCTGCATTGATACAGGAGTAGCGGGGGGAAATTCATTGCCACTGGCGGATTGTTTAAACAGCCTTAGCAGACAATGACACATTTGATTAATTATATTCTGCCTCCGTTTTGCCACCACAACAAGGAAGACATGGGTGATTGTCACACAGCGCACATATCAGCAGTGGGAGGCCTGGAGTGTCTCATCCTTGCATACTGAAATTCAAGATTGATTAAAGTAATTTTGTATGGCCTGCCATCTGCATTTAAATATGATTTTTCCTCGAGTGCCTAATGCAAATAAAACATTTGACGCACACAGAAGGACACACAGCACAAACCATGACCCTGAAATACTGAAATACACATCACAACAATAAAAAATATACATTATTTCTCTGTTACGCTTACTTACTTGAATTCTTTCTCTCATACTCTCAGCATTTTCACATGATGTTTAAGTTAACACGTGTCCTACATGTAAGCTATTTAATTTAAGCTAAAGATGGAAAAATGTGAAGCTTCAGGAAAAAGAAACTGTCTTCTCCAATCCACTATCCATTTGTCAGAGTTGCTGTCAGACTCTGAGTATCAGTCAGAGAGTATCAGGCAGCTCTGAGCCACTAAAGCACACTGTCACACCCATTTCAGGCATCATTACCTCAAAGAATATTCCAAATGCACATACAATTTTCCACGTTTTAGCCGGAGAAACAAGCGGTTTTGGATGTATGTAAGGAAGTTGTCATCCCTAACCTCCTTAACCATTATAATGCTGACACTTGTTCCAACTCTGAGGGAGTGTTAGTGTAAAATGATCGATTAAAGTGTGAAATGTGAATTCAGTGTCACTAGAAAGAGTAGTTTGTTTGTGTGTGTGTGTGTGTGTGTGTGTGTGTGTGTGTGTGTGTGTGTGTGTGTGTGTGTGTGTGTGTGTGTGTGTGTGTGTGTGTGTGTGTGTGTGTGTGTGTGTGTGTGTGTGTGTGTGTGTGTTACCTGCAAAATGAGTTCCAGATCACAAGGTTTAAAATGTGTGAAACAGCCAAGAGAATAATAGAAGTCTGGATTGAAAAAACTATTTATTTTCGTTTATTAGACAGGGTTACTGCAACAGTACAGCCCTCTGGACCCAAATAAATGTGAGAGGCCACTGACTAACATGAACAGAGGCAAGATGGAAACAAAGTTAACTCTGTGTTTAGCTGAAGACAACATACAAATCCCAGAAATCAAAACACAAAGAATATCCATCTTAAACAAACTATATTATATTCAAAGAAATCAAAAATTATTCCCTAGAATAAGATTTGATTTCCACCTGATCATATTTTCCTTGGCCCTCAGCCTCTCCACATACAGTAAAGCATGCCAAGTGTGAAGGACTCTGTCGTCTCTTAAAATGCCAAACCATGACAATGCACAAATCAAATATTCCTCCATGTCTAATATTGTTTCCACCACAGGTCCCTCTTGTTGATCATGAGATCGACAACCGGAGCCTCCTCACATAAAGCATGCCAGGTGTGAAGGACTCTGGGGTCTTTGGAAAGCCAAAACCAATACCTAGCCATGAAAATACACAGACCATATATTTATGATGTCTTGTACTTTTACCAGCACACAAGTAGAAATACAATAAATGCCATGCATGCAGCCTCCATCACAGCGTTGTGAGAAAAGTTGAAAATTCAGATGTTCATGTTAATGAAAGACAGACAAGTGGCACATATCACGTTTTCTGTCACTGCGATCTCAGTAGCCTTTACACAAACATGTTGGAAAGCCTTAAAATGGTAGCTTACATACTGTATATTCATCTGGGTTAATAGTCAGTTTGTATGCTCATATGTATTTAAAAATATGACCACCAATGGACAAACATGCAAGAACAGGCCATGTACATTTTTTCATTTTCACTGAAAGTTTGTAGAACTGCTTCCTGTTGAGAATGAATACCTGTCCCATTCTTATGTCTATGTCACAGTTACAGTTATCAATAACACGTATATTAAGTTGGATAAACTTAAAGAACAACATTATGAGGAACTTTTTGTAGACCTGAACAATACTATTGATACACTTCAATATATTGTTGAATAAAATACTCTCTTTTGGTTTTGGTTCTACTTGCATTTAGTTTATAGTTACAACACTTGTTGCTGATGGTTCTAATCAAGCACATGTTTTATTAAGATTCACCAAAAGGATCAATATTAGGTCCTTTGGTATTTAGTTCAAAAATGTATTTCTACCTATATATGTATTCTTTAGGCTCATGACTGTGTATCCTGTTGTTGGGAAAATATTTATGAGTTCGTATGGTCATTAAAAAGACGAGTTACTAGCATTCGTTTTTTTGTGTTGGACATTTTACAAGCTGGTATGCCTTCTGCATTGTTACACCGTTTTTACACTTGTAAATGTGTCTGTAGTAGGATTTTAATTTGTTGGAAATGTGATGACGTTGTGAAGATATTTACATTATTTCTATTATTCAAAAATCATAATGAATCCAGATAGTTGTCTTGACTCTTTCGTAAATTTGATTTAGAGTGGACCTATCATGCTATATTTGAATAATATAGTGTAGGACCATACCTATATAAGGCATATTTAAACTTTTTTTTTTTCAAAATACCAAACAGATCATGCATTTTAGCCATGCCCCATTTCGCTCAATTTGCACTTTTTTTAGCCCTGTTTTTGCAAGGGCAGATTCTGTGAGAACAGCACCATCTACAGGCCTGGCATATGTACTACAGCATCTCCAGTGCTTTCGAACGGCAATGGCCGTGGCTGTCTCCTCCTGATTGGTGGAGTTGGCCCAATAGCCGTAGCGCCACCGTCCTGACGTCAGGACAGTGTTCAAATCTGGATCAGTTTTGATCAGATCCGTTGCAGCCCCTTTTTTAGAGATTTGGGTATGGAGGAAAATAGAGAGGGTTGTGTTTTCTGACACTTGGTAAGTTCCCTGGAACACCGGGGACACATATTCATGTATAAAAGACGTACAAAAGTGCATTTTGCATGATAGGTCCCCTTTAAATTAATCCTGATTAAAAAACCTTTACTGATTGATCTTAAAAACAGTTTATTTATCATTAAGACAATGTAGTCAGTCACGTTACTAGCACAGATGTTCAATTGATCTGATTGAATTCAGTCAGTTTTCTAATATCTTTAATGAAAGATATGAAGGATATGCAAACCATTAGCTTGTTATCATTGTTTTCAGGAAAGTCCCATTGAAGTGTTTTTTCTCACCAGCATACAAATAAAATGCAAAAACATTTCATTATTTATTATGCAGGGTTTCAAACAGAGTTTATAGCCTGTGTCACTGTCGCTTTAATGTTTAATTCATAAACCCTGTCAGAGGCTGGATCTATTTTCACAAATATACTGAAATATGACAGTTCTGTATTTGGCCCCGCTGAATTTTTTATGACATGAAACAGTAAGAGTGGAGGAGAACAAAACACACTCAAACAAAGAACATCTATTTCTGATGAGGGGAACATGCAGAATTCATTATAGATATATGCAGTGTTGATGTGTGTTGGAAGTTTTATTGTATAATTGGCCTTTCTGTCCGGGAACTCTTGTGAGTGGAGGTAGTTCCCTTCTATGGAGCTAATTTCCTGCCATAACTCCACAAACAAACTAAACAGGTTTTACAAATGCCTTATGATTCACTAACAAACACAATGTGGTTTGCAAATACAAAACACCATCTACAAACTAATGAATTTAGTTTTGCAAAGAAAAAACGTATCTATCAAACAAACAATAAATCATGTTTCAGAGACAAATTCAGCTTAGGTTTTACAAGTACACAACTTTTTTTTACAAGTGCACAAATTTGTTTTACAACTACAACACTTTGTTTTACAAGTACAAAACTTTTTCTTCTCACGGCGGAATATTACTGCCAAAAGTCACGTGACTGGAATATTACTGCCAAAAGTCACGTGACTGAGTCACGTGACTTTTGGCAGTAATATTCCGCCGTGGTTGTGCTCATACACACTCACACATGCTCACTCACACATGCTCCACGGCAGCAGGGGGCACTACTGAGTCCATTGGGAAGGCGGGAGGTTGAGCAGAGCATGGAACAGCTCTTGCCAGCCTGATCATGACAGCGGTGTTTCTAGCGATCCAGCATCTGAATTTAGCGATCACAACGAAAACAGCCAAGACACATATTGAGCCCAGAAAATGAATGTTCTTAGGGCTGTAAATATAATAAGCCTTTGTCTAAAATAGACAACATTGTAACTAAGGAGATTTAAACTATACAGCGATTCTGCACTCGGTCAATCAGCTGCTCTTCATTTTCTTTCCTGCTATATTCAATGAGTGATACAAATATTTTTTACCATACGTTCTGAATAAAACTGATACTGTTGGACTCGGTACTAGTTGACTGCTACCAGAAATAAAAGGAAGTACTTTACTGTGTACTTTGTGAGTAATCCTCTGTCAGAGTCCCCTCCATAGTACATAATGCATGTTTTTTGCTATCTTTGATGAATGATAAAAGGGTCATTCCAGAATTGAAGGACAATTTAGACACCAACATTTTTGAAAAATGAACCTTTCATTTGATTATTTTTTGTTATGTATTTAGGAAAAACAGATAATAAACCATAAAAAAAAGTGATTTGCCCAGCTAAGGCATCAAATGTATATTTTCCAATGAAGAATTAACCCTGTTACTCTAATTATAGTAACAGGGTTGCAAGTAACAGGGTTGAAAATCAATGCTAATTTTAGCTTTTACCTCAGGAATTAATGCTAGCTGCACAATGTAATGCTATTGTCAAGGAATGGACACACTTTATATTATATTTATATTTATATATATTTAACAAAAGAAAGATACATTTTAAATTAATTTGTTTTTGTCTCATAATTTGAGTAACAGGGTTGCGTTTGTATGAGTGCCACACTCCTTCAAGAGTGACAAGATTGGAAATATATTACAAATAAAAGAGAGGACTTAGTTTTGGTCTACCCATGGTAGTAGCACATGGCTTGCTGATGTCCTTTCCACTGTGTCATGCGACAAACAGTTTTTTCACTTCCTCTGCCAAGCTAAAAAGGTTTCGGTAACAGGGTTGCGCGCATGTTGAGGGACACACCTTCTGTGCAAAATTACTGTTATTTAAAATGTGTTTATGATTTAACAAATTGATTTTACCATTACAAGACACATATATCAATAGAATAATACCAAAAAAGTAAATAAAAACCCTATTTTAAATGTTATAGTTGACATGCAAGTTGGTCACCAAGAAGCTGGGACAAGAGAAAAGGGCAATTTTAGGGGGTGTTCGAGAGCTATTTGATATTTTAAATAATATTTTGAAACCACTTTTTCTACAACTTTATATGCATCTTGTCTCAAGACAAGTATATTTAACACAACAAGTGCATGTCTTAGCTTTTTGGGCATGGATTATTAGATTTTTTATATGGGGGACATGAAATGTCCTCCAATTCTGGAATGACCCAAAAATAAAATGTTACCATTAGTTCTTAATGAAATTGATACGGTTTGACTTTGTATTAGTAAGCCTACTACTAACAATACATTGAAGTACTTTTACTGTGTATTTTTTTGAGAAATACTCTGTCAAAGTCCCCTCCTGAGAACAAAATCAAGCCACTTCTTCTAAGTTTGATGAGGGAAAAAAATATTTTTTGGGTGATTTAATGGGTGATGTAACATTAATGACAGACATAATATGAGGTCCTTGGCACTCTAGAGGGGTCATTTTGTGATCATGGGGCATCACCCTTACAGCATCAGGACAATATCATATGGAGTCAGATACTGGAAGTGGGCTGGAGGCGTTAACTGGGACTGATGGAAGGATGAGGCTGATGAGACTGAAGAATCTGCGAGGAACGAACTAGCGGCAGAGGAATAATTATATATTAAAAGACAGCAGCATCATAAGAGGGCAACCATGTGACAGAGTGTGTTACTTTGCTGAAGGATATTTGTGACCAGCTATCCATTCCAGGCCAGACTCTAAAGACTTTCCAAGGTGTGAAAATGCTGCTGCCGGAGTACTGACTGGAAGTATTGCTGATATCATGTCTACCATCCTCTTAAAATACTCTGTCCAACAATATCAGTCTTAATGTTTTTTAACGCTTATTAAAAGAAAAACATGCATTCTTGTACTCAGGAGGGGACATTGACAGAGGATTACTGGAAAAGTACACAATAAGTACTTCATAGTACTTGTGGGGGTAGTTTCAGTAGTACTGAGTCCAACAGGATCAATCTCACGAAGAACTAATGGCAACAAAAAAAAATTCCCTCATCAAACTTAGCAGAAGTGGCTTGATTTTGTTCACAGGAGGGGACTTTGACAGAGTATTTCTCAAAAAATACACAGTAAAAGTACTTCAATGTATTGTTAGTAGTAGGCTTACTAATACAAAGTCAAACCGTATCAATTTCATTAAGAACTAATGGTAACATTTGATTTTTATCATTCATCAAAGATAGCAAAAAACATGCATTATGTACTATGGAGGGGACTCTGACAGAGGATTACTCACAAAGTACACAGTAAAGTACTTCATTTTATTTCTGGTTGCAGTCAACTAGTACCAAGTCCAACAGTGTCAGTTTTATTAAGAACTTGTGGTAAAAAATATTTGTATCACTCATTGAATATAGCAGGAATAAAAATGAAAAGCAGCTGATTGACCGAGTGCAGAATCGCTGTATACAGGGGCGGACTGGGACAACAAATCAGCCCGGGACTCTCGACCGGCCCACTTCGGTACCGCCGGCCCACCTCGGTACCGCAAGTAAGCGGCCCACCTCGGTGGTGCCGCAAGTAAATACCGCGAGGAAATTGTCGACGGGGGGGAAGGGGGGGTGAGCAGTGACTTATCCGACCGGCCCACTTCAGTACCGGCCCATCGGGATTCGTCCCGAACGTCCCCTGGCTGTATATATAGTTTAAATCTCTTTAGTTACAATGTTGTCCATTTTAGACAAAGGCTTATTATATTTACAGCCCCTAATAACATTTATTTTCTGGGCTCAATATGTGTCTTGGCTGTTTTCGTTGTGATCGCTAAATTCACCTTGTTTATAATATTATCACTATAACACCTGTCATCAGACTGGCAAGAGCTGTTCCATGCTCTGCTCAACCTCCCGTCTTCCCAATGGACTCAGTAGCGCCCCCTGCTGCCGTGTAGCATGTGTGAGTGAGCATGTGTGACTGTGTATGAGCCAGCCACGGCGGAATATTACTGCCAAAAGTCTCAGTCACGTGACTTTTGGCAGTAATATTCCAGTCACGTGACTTTTGGCAGTAATATTCCGCCGTGAGAAGAAAAAGTTTTGTACTTGTAAAAAAAAGTTTTGTAGTTTTCTTGTGAGTGGAGGTAGTTCCCTTCATCCTGTCATCAATAGAGTGGTGCAGGAATGTGTCCTAAAACCCAGAAATTAGTTAGCATTCAACCACTTCAAGTCAATGGATTTTTAAACGTGTTTGTTGTTAGCCGCCTAACAAAAAGTTCTGTGGTTAACACAAGCTTACTGTGGGGGAAACTTCTGTGTAGCAATGCATTGGGAGTCACCGACTCAGGAAGGAGACACGGTGAGAGCTGGTGCTTTGATGTCAAACACTGATGGATTTATTCAGAGTATCGGCCGGAGGATTCACATCACAAATCAAAGAGTCAGAGGTTCTGACTTCACGGTAGAGTTGCCACGTCAATTCTGAAGAGCCTCTCTCTATGCTAGACCTTTTAACTGGTTCACAGAGAGAAATCAACATCTCTGAAGGAGTAGACTAAACAGCTGGGAACACTGAGCCACCTGCGTCCGACACTCATGGCCTCAAAGATTTCACATCTTAGAGTCCACAAACACCGATAAAGAAGTGCCTCAGTGTTCTCACAACAAGTAACATTCGTGCCAGACAAGTTGACCGGTCACAAACTGGTGACAACAACACATATGGCACCAATGCCTTTCCTTTAAGGAGATAACAGACGTCAGAGTAGATCATAAAACGTCACAGAGCAAAAGGTTTAGATATCTAGAAGAATTATTCCTTAACACTTACGATATGTTTACTTTTTCTTTTAGACATAAAACACATCAGTGAATACCCCACTGACTTCTATGTGTTATAAAATGGCGGTTGTGAAGAAAATGAGACATCATCATCGGGAATATTAGCCACCGTTAGCCTACCGTTAGCATGTGACCGTGATGTTGTTATTTTATAGCTATAACTTTAGCTTCTTCTCGCGATTCCATTTAACAACAAACAACAAATCACAACACACAGAACACGCTTCTGAACAAAACATGTCAAGTATCATAAACCTTTGTTTGCTACAGATTTAGTTTTCTGCCATATTCCAAAGTTCAAAGGAAAAAAAATCCCATTGCTTTTTGCCAAGGGAGCCATTGCGATGCTAACAAAAGTACCCTTTATTGAGCTGATGGACACAGCCTCTTCTCTCAGTATCTTCTCCAAGTTCTGCAGTGTTTTTTATCTCTTTGTTCTTTCTTATTGCTAGTTTTGCTCACACCACACACAAACAAAAGTCTTATCGAAGTTTGGAAACTGTCTTTTTTTGTTTTGCCTCTCTTATTCTCTGCAGCTCTCTCTGGCTGTCTCTTGTGCTTTCATGAAATAAAAAATATTCCTCACACCCTATCTTTCTCACACACACACACACACACACACACACACACACACACACACACACACACACACACACACACACACACACACACACACACACACACACACACACACACACACACACACACACACACACACACACACACAAGTCAATCAGCACCGAGCCATCCTCTTATATTCAGCATGTGTCCCTCGGCTGGCCCCTTCTCTCAGCCTTCTTGATGAATCCCTCCATCACCTCTCTGGGCATCAGAGAAAATTAGAAACTTGTTTCATTAGCTCTTCTCAGATTAACTTTGGCTTAATAAAACACAATCAGAAAACAGACTTAACTGTCTGCTGCATTAAGTGGCTATAACATGATGTTACAGGGATTATTCATTTTTGGGAAATCTCATTATTCCTGTCTAGACTGGTCAATATTTCAAACAGAAAATCCCGAAACATTCACTTGCGTTGGAGGTTATTACCACACATATGATATTAGATAACAGTGAGAACACAACTCAGAAACACACTCACGATATTCAGAGACAAGAGGCACTTTGCAACAACAGAACGAAACAAAAAAAGCTGTCCCTCTGACCTGCACTTGGTATGATCCGACCCACATACCGTACACCTGGTGGAGGTTTGGATGCACTTTGTGATGTTTGTGTATGCAGACGAAGCACTACAACAAGGCGGAGGGATTGTTTGATGTCGTGACTGATCTGAGTGGCCTGTTGTTGGCTGGAGTGCTTTTTAACACAGCTTTTAAGGGATACCTGTCCTGCCATCCAACTGCGTGTGTTGTGTTTGTAGGAGGCCTCAGACACTCTATCTAAAAAGGTCTTTCCCTGCAGTAAGAGCATTAGCAAGAACAAAAGGATCAGGAGGAAAAAGCAAGAAAAATAGCATCAGCAAGAACAAAAAGAGAAAAATAACATGACAAATAAAGCTGGGGTGTAATGCAGTTCAGCCGCTTCAATTAGTCCATATGATAAAGTGATCCTTTATACTCTGCTTTAAAATGTAATTTCTAATGGCTAGGATTACTGAGGCATTGTGCTCCTCCACTTGGAAGCGGTATACGGCGCACTAATAAAATAACAGCAATAATTACAGACAAATTACAGTAAATTTGACATCAAAGAAAAGCTTGAGACATGTTTCCGAGGGTTTAACTGACTCTTTACAATATTTTTAACATAGGGTTCTTTGCATTTATGCAGCATGAGTTCACACATAAGGTATTCAAACATTTTTACAAACAGCTTTATAGAAACACAGTTCCACCTGTGGATGCTTTTAGTCCATGGAGACTTCATTTAAACATCACAACAACTCACTTTATTTGCAGGCCTGACCTATATATCTATACATGTGGCCCTCAGTACACAGAGTTGGTCGGTCGGAGTACAAATCTGGCAGATAAGGGAGAACGCTTCATGAATACAACTATGTTTATGAGAAGCCTCACCTTCAGATCAGCGGTTGATATGAAGCACATTTGGTCGCCACCTTCTGAAAATCACCTGGGACTGTTTCCATTGTTGGATAATATTATTATTACCAAGTCACTGTATATATTTAACCTTTACTTCCCATATTCCTCAGACTGTCACTGAATGTTAAGAAGGGATGCAATGATTTTTACAACTGATGCTATTTCTGAATAGGGAACACATTCGTTTAACAGTATCTGCGCCATCTGTTGGGGTCGAACCACAATTTGGATTGCCTTCTTTGTTGGATTGTATAAACAAATACTGGAGTTGTAGTAATTTTTCTTTGTTTTATTGAGAGGTTTCCCTACCATGATACAATGTTGAAAAGTGAGCACACGTGATTTGTATACCATAGACAGGGTGAGCATATCTGTGAAATAATTCAAAATGTTAAATAATTAACTTCAGATAAGATTGATAAACATGTTTACCTCCTGCTGCTGATTACCTGCGCTTCACATGAAATGATGTTGGCTGCCTACCAAGACAACTTGTTCCCTTAACACCAGCAGGCAAAGCAGCCAAATGTGTGTGTGTGTGTGGCTTAGCATTACTATCCTTGTGGGGACCGACATCTGTTTACACAGTCACGTTTGGGGACTCGCCTCCCTTATGGGGACATGATGGATGTCCCCATGAAGGGAATCATTAATTTTAGGGTGAAGACTTGGTTAGGGTTAGGGTAAGGGTTAGGGTTAGGCATGTGTTGGTTATGATAAGTCTCCAGGAAATGCATGTAAGTCAATGTAATGTCCCCTGAAGTGATGTATACATGGTATGTGTGTGTGTGTGTGAGTTTGTCTGCGTGCAAGGACTGAATGTGTGTTTATTCACAGATGCATGAATGTGCAGGTATTTGCATGCATGAGTGCTCAAGCTGTCTATGTGTGTGTGTGTGTGTGTGTGTGTGTGTGTGTGTGTGTGTGTGAGTTTGTCTTCGTGCAAGGACTGAATCTGTGTTTATTCACAGATGCATGAATGTACAGGTATTTGCATGCATGAGTGCTCAAGCTGTCTATGTGCAGGTGTCTGTGTGTGTGTGTGTGTGTGTGTGTGTGTGTGTGTGTGTGTGTGTGTGTGTGTGTGTGTGTGTGTGTGTGTGTGTGTGTCTATGCAAATACACGGGTCACCAGGGGGACAATTTCTCTCCAATTTAACACAGGTAAGTACAGGCTGAAAGTGGGGCTGGCAGCGTGACATTAATGTGAAACCGGAGGCTATGGGATAGGTGTAATATTCATTCTGCATGTACCTGTGCCCTCCTTACAGTCAAAAGAAGATGGCTGTGCTAAATGGAAATTGATGCAGACATTAGGGACGGTGATTTTGGAAGAAAGTACAGAATACATTGTCAAAAAAGTATCCCTCCCAACCCAAAGTGGGACAGCTTTTTAAAGAAATGACAAAAATCTGTCTTATCCTCACGATGTGTATTTCTGTTTCATTTTCCTCCCTTTGTCCCTCACTCACAACGTCTCTTGTCTCTCCTTTAACATTTCAATCCCACTTTACGTAAAATCTACTGCATGTGTTTAAATCCTGTGTATTTCTTGACATGGTTGTGTGTGCAGTGATTCTCTCTTTGAGTTGAATACTGCGGCATGCCCAAGGCTACACTTATCCCAGCTTCCTGCACTCCAGCATGCTCTTTATCCCTAGACAGAGACTTTAAAAAAAAGTTTTTTACACTTTCCTCCACCCCCTCTTACTGTGACACGTCAGACTGAGAACAATATGTAATAGACTGTGGTTTCTTATGAATAGAGGTTGAAAGAAAGGACAGGCAAATTAAAGTGGAACACCGCTATGGTTCAGAAAATGGTGCCAGGTGAGGAGGGATTTGTGGCGTTGAGTTGCTTCGCAGCACATTTGCGATGCAGGCTTTACTCAACACAAATCACTATTTTTCTGTTGGAATATCCTGGAGGTGTAACAGCCCGTGGAGTGTGAATTGATTGTGAATTATTGCACACAACTGATCAGCAGCTATATGTCCGGGAGGGATAAATAAATCCAGTCAGTTATGGACAGCTCTGACCTTTAACTAAATCTAAATCCCTCACATACTCTCATGTTGCGTTAACTGTAAAGCAGCAGATTGTAGCCACGCAGATGACTCATTACAGCTGAAGTGTTTCTCACTTTTCAAGCTCTTCGTGCATGTTGTGCATACTAAGTTGCCATTTCTAATGAATTTTCCTGCAGATTTGAACTAAATTCACATGTGTTAACCCTTGTGTTGTCCTGGGGTCATTCTGAACTCAAATGAAGCCGTCTTTTGCCGTCAGAAAAAAGGGATATACTTTCATGAAAATAAGGTCTATGTGTGGTTGGACAGAATTGACAGAATTGATTTGACAATTTATACGATATGCTTTAAAAGACAGTCAAACCAGGCGGAAGTTTATGGCAATCGGGAGGACATTTAAGCAAGATTTAGTTTCGTTGTTACCCTGTCAGAAGATAAAAAACAAGATGACATTAAAGTTTAAGCACATTGCATGTTGAAACATTTTTCCCGCCTAAAATATGTATGTGGTCCTTGTTTTTCTTCTGAACCGGAACAACCTATATATCTCTGTCAAACATGCAAACACTTGAACACAGGAGAGGGAGATATACTCGAAAAGCAACTAAACTAAAACAGACAAACCACATTTGGCCTGAGGAAGACACAGAATTGTGTGGTGGTGATCTACAAGGGCAATTCTCCATTTGCTCAGCGCATTAAACATGCTTTTAAAGAGGCGGCGATCAAATGTGAGCTCTGGGGATCGGGGAGATTAATCCTTGTCGACAGACTTTTCTCTCTACCTCTAAATTACTGGGTTTGGAAGACGGGAAAAATCGACAAAGTATATTTATTTTCCTGTTGTGTGAAAAGGATCGGGAAAAATAAACAAATCACACAGCAGAGGGAATAACAGAATCGAAACAGGAGACGGCCAGACAAAATATAGTGTGCAAAACTGAAGAATCAAATAGTTATTTAGACAAATTATCTCATAAATGATAGAGCACTTCAGGAAAATTACAACATGACTCAGAAAATCATTTTCTCCCAGGAGCATTAGCCAGTGCTTAACCACGCCTCGTGCATTTAGTAACCACACATGCAATCTTTTCACTTGTATTACATGTATGCCTGTTAACAACTGGGAGCAGAAAGTAAACCTTGTTAAAGCAGCTCAAAGATACAGCTTATTGTGGCTCTGTAGGAGTTGGCTTGATTAGGGCTTTTGCAGCAACGTGCAGTCAGGGGAGGCAGGGGGGGGAGGCAGAGCCTCACCTGTCATACTCCAATGTAACGGAATTACATTAAAGAAAAACTAAATAATAATAATAATAAAATGTCTCCACTGATCTTGTGTAAATGTGATTTATGTATGATTCCAATCGCTTTTTATAGTCAAAATCAGCAAATTTGCCGAGCTCCGCTACGGGAGCGATGAGAAGTGAGGCAGGCACGAGCACTGCCTCTCGTAAGCCCACAGTAACTTGCTGGAGCATGGGCACTAATTTAGCGCGGCCACTTATTTTGTGAGCGCGCTCAAGCCAGTTACAGAAGGGGTAAGGTGAGGCACAGATGAGCTCTGCCTCACCTCAGAATGCGTCACCCCACAGAAACTGGCTGGAAAGCGGGCCCTAAGCGCATGCCTGTTCCCATCTCACTGTAGGTCACCAATGTAATGTTTGTAGATCCCTTTATTACATTTATCCTCGCCATCCATAGTCTCTAAATAACTTATTTCACGTATATATGATATTTAGGCTCGCTGGTCTCATCGTACAACGGCAATGAAAAAAGCACCAGGGGAGGCAGCCATAACCTCTGCCGCACTGAAGGGGGCGCACGTGAGCCCACAGGTTCTTGTTGCTACTGTAATTCTACCGCAAACAACAAACTAGACTTTTGAAACTACAGGAAGATAAGGAGGACTTTTACAAAACAGTAATAGAGATTGTTGTCCAGAAGGATAGCATGGACTTCTATTCATCTTCAAGTCAAGGTAAGACCACAACTGTAATGAAAATGGGATCTTACTTAGAAAGAACAATCCAATATTTAGATTTTGGGTATCCTTTTGTTGATCGGTCTGTTTAAAATTAATCATAGCATCAGACTAAAAAAGCTTTTGAAAATAACAGAATATTTCGATTAAGGTCAAAATAGGCTATACTATTTGTAAATCTGACTCTGAAAGAGTCAGTGCCTCACCAGCCATGAACCTCACCGCACGTCACTGGGCTTTTGTCAGCGGGCATAAAGCCACATTTATTTAAATGCAGTCACTGATACAACAAAGAGTAGAGGAGTCATAACACTGTGAGAAAGGAGCAATATTACCCGAAGAAAGAAGACAGAAGACTAGGACAGCACTCACTTTTTACTGTTTAATATAGCCACACAGAAGCCGGTTCAAATCTGGATCAGACTAAAAAACATGGACTGGTTGGACTGGTAGCTGGTTGTGTGTGATTGTAAAATGAGACTAGGGAAACAACACATAACGAATAACGAATTGATAAAGGTGATCTTAATCCTAATATGCATTCTGGCATTTTATGAACACAATTGGGGTTAAATATAGGGTTACATTGGGATTGGGCTCTGTGTGTGTGTGTGTGATTAGTTACGATAACCTGATTCACATTTACATCTTAAAATATGACGATATCCGATTAGATTGGGTTTACATTATTGATCCCAATTTGGACCTTTTTTCTTCTTTTCATACATTTACACCTTTTCAAACATCCAGAACTTTTCCAATCAATACTTCCTTGAATTCTAGCTACAGAGAAGTGAGAATAATGAAAATAAACGGTGTACTCAATGAATACACATTATCCTGCGTGATAATAGCCAAATAAAATCACCATTATTTTTTTGATCAATACTGTGACCTATGCACATTAAAAAATAATAATAATTAGAAGCAAACAAGAAAACTGTTGTATTATGTTGGGAACAAGTAATAGTATGAGAGACAAATGTCTTATTTCATTACGTTTAGATTATCTTTGTATGGATTGCATGTATAGGGCTCAGCATTTCTTGACTCCTGTATAGACTCGAGTTTTACTCGACAGTCTTTTCCAGCAGCCTCTGATCTTTCTCTGTCACTTCTCATTTATTTTTCATTTTAATATCCTAACATCACACCACAAAAGTCAGATTTCCCCCCCTTTTAATAGTCACCTTTATAATCTGACGCTCAAACCAAATACCGAGCTCCACCTAAACCTCAATCTTCCCACCAGCTCATGAAACATTTAAGAAATTCCTCAAGCTAAAATATGCTCATTTCTGCAATACAGAGAGTGGTGATGCATTTTGTTTAGGGTGTATTAAGCCATAACAGTTAGTGTCTGAAGGGAAATCACATTTGCAAAGTGGTGCAACGAGTTGATTGTCATGATCATACAGAACACTGAGCAATAAAGCAAGCTAAGTAAACAAATTAACCACATTCATAGCTTTATCTGGCAAAAATAATCCTCACTGTGCTGCTGTTGAATGGGTGTAAGGCGTAGGGAACAGATCAATGCACCAAAACATGCTCTTATCCAGCGATGAATGAGAGCCTGAAATAAAAATCAAACACACTCAACCTAACAAGTTCTCCATTATCACTCAAGTATCACACACTGATTGGCCAGTTTCCCCTCTGTGCACCTCTTTGTCCACGGCACCCACTGTAAGAGGAAAGCCTTTTACTCCCCAAATAAACAATTGTATTCACTTTTTTTTCTGCCCCAGCAAGAACACCTCAGCATGTCAGCAAAATCCAACGGATATAAAAATACCCCTACAATGGTGAATAATATGCCTAAAGAAAGAGGTACAATCAACACCTTGCCTTTTTCTTTTTGCTGCATTCATCAGAGCTAAACAACCTCTCAGAGGAGAAGAAAGGGCTGTGAATGGACATTGATTGGAAAGTAACTGTGTGATTTTCCAAAGGAGTTATTAAACTTAAAGTTATGTGTTCTGCTTTTACCAAAGAACTGGAGCATCCAATAACTCAAATGTTGTTTAAACCAGATGATACTGAAGCTTAAGAGCCAGTATTATACGTTGGAAAATATGTCATTGCATGTATGCATAGCCTTGTAATGGGTATTACTTGTGCCTAAAGCTGCGTCACATGACCAACGGCTCTGTGCTGACGCCACCGTTGTGTTTCCATAGAAATGAAACTTAACTAGCTGTTTTTATTGCAAGGCTCTGCACTCTTCCTCGCGGTAAGCAACGAGCAAATCATGAAGAAGAAGGCAGCTGAAGGGTCACGAAACGTGCATATTTCCATTTCAAATGCTATTGCGAAAAGCTTCGAGCACTTTATCCACATCAGAATATGTTCTGGTGCAGGGAGGATCAGAGAGGTTTTAGGATGACCTTCAGGGTCTGAATGCATATGGAGTTAAACAGGGAAAGTCTGCAGGCAACACATATATGAAAAGTCAGCGTTACATTTTTTAAATATGCCAGATGTATTAAGTAAATGCAGGAAATAGCACTGTATATGTATCATCTTCCAAGTCGGCATTTCCAATTCCCTATGTAGTCACTGCAGACTCTTCTTAATGTGGAGGGAAAGCAGGGTAGATCTTATTACATTTCATACACTGTCTACTCTAATCTGCTCATAATTGAAAATAGCAGTTAATAAAGCATTTAAGTGGAGACTCCAAAATCGGGTTTTCCAACATGGGCTCTCTGTAAGCAGTCCCTCCTGTCTATCTACATTACATTGCATTTATAAATGTTCTTAACACTACAATGTAGGTCCCGTACCATACTCTTCTTCCAAGATATAGTAAGATACCATATATTGATGTTTTTTGGCAACAGAAACACCCGGACATCAGCAGTAAAATTCTTTAAAGTGGCATTAAATCACTTTTGTATTTTTGGATGGATTGGTAAAATAAAAAGAAGAATGACAATGGCTTTGTGTGCCCTGATTCAAGTTACAAACACACTTGTTTATCAGGCTTTTCTAACACACATTCCCATACTTTAACCTATTATCTTAAGGCACTATAAGTAGTATAAAACCTCCGTAATTAAATACTATGTAACCCATGTAATGGTAAGAAAGGTGATGTTCGAAAAACATCAGAGACTGCATAGTAAGTCAAGAAAACACAGGACTTTTATGCTGTCCATTCTGATTTGTTTGTAAACTAACTCCCACATTTGAGTAAAACCACTTGTATTGACTGATATATTGATCCAAACAACAATCCTTCCCTTAAACAAAATTTGTTTTTTTTGCATGTACTGGTTCTGGACCGGGGTGCTTATGGAGAAGTATGTATTATTAGTATTGCAAGACATCCGTGGATAAATGGATTAAAGTACATTTTTCATAAAATATACAAAACGTGTTACAAATACATTGCTTTTTAAGTTTTAGATCATTGTCCTTTCAAACATGTCTCAATACCTCTCCAACCTGCTCCTGTAGGTCTGGGCTTCCACTAAACATCCTGCATTCTCCCCTTTTTCCCATATCGCCCTTTTTTCATATTTTCCAGCCTCTGCACTAAACGTAGTTAAGAAGAAATAACAGTGGGCTGCAGCTCTGCTACAAACTGACACCCTTCTCACACACACATGTTCACACACACACACAGAGATAGACAGACACTTATCCACCCACACGCTGCAGCCTCTGACTCCATAAGGACTACAAAAGAAACTGATTCAGAGGCCGCTGCATTGTCAGCCTCCACAATAGACGTGATGAGGTTGAGACCACACAAACACACACCTACACACACGCAGACACACAATAGATAAGTGAGGAGGACACCGAGGGCACCTAGTGTGAGGCTGGAGTACGAACACATGTCATCACAGTGGGATACTGCCCAGGGTGGGGGGCGTAGTTTAAGTTTCTCCCATGAAAAAAACCATGGACAATGGCTCTGATGATTCCGAAACATTGACTCAAGGTAGAGTGAAGCGGCTCCTGGCATGTGTCGTGTAACTGCTATTGAAAGCGCTGTTTTGTGAGATACTGAAACCCAGAGATAGTCCAAGGTTGAGCAGCGAGGAAGAGAGAAGCACACAGACAACGGAGAAAGAGTGGGAGAAAGAACAACGGGAGAGATTTTGTGTGTGGGAGAGCAAAGAGTGCAAGACTGAGGCACCGAGAGCAGTGAAAGAGGAGGAACGAGACCAGGGAAATATGACAAAAACGTGTGTTAGAAAGTCTGACACTCACGAGCAGAGTGTGAGACTGCAAAAAGAAAAAGCTGAACAAATAATATTATTTGGCAGTAAGAGAAAGAGAGAGGGTGAGATAGAGACAAGAGGGAGGAGAAGAGGGTACAAGACAGCTTTTATTACACAACATGTGCTGTGGACAGATGGTGGTGAATTATGTATCGAGGCTTTTACACCGCGCCTCTCCTTTTGCACGGGAGCAGAAAATGAGCCTGCGTGTGGAACAAAATGTTTGGCTAACTTTGCACATCTTAACCTAGGGCTTTTTGATTAGCATAATCACAGGTTAACATCTACACACAACTGAAGCACAAGCTGGGGTTGCACACCCATTTTAAACTTCATTTTCTTCAACAGAGCACTTCTATATCTCTGTGTTTCACTTAACACTAACACATCTTGTGAACTTTTTTAATTTTTAATTTAACCTTTATTTAACCAGATAAAAAGCATTGAGACAAAATCTCATTTACAATGCTGACCTGGCCAAGAAGGCAGAAACGTTACACATTTTTACACATAACACAGACATATAAAATACAGAGAACACAACTAAGTAATCAAAAATAACAAAACGAAAAGCAGTCACTACATTGTGCACATTTGGGACAGTAAGGTACACTACTTATTACTGCAAGAGCAGCTGGTGGTAAGGACCTCAGACAACTTCAATTTAAAACAGGCTATAGGGACAAGGGCCATCAGTTTAAGGCGTGATTGAAGGTCATTCCAAGACCAAGGACCATAATGAAAAAGACTCCTTTTTCCAGCCTCAGTCCGCACGGCAGGAACCTGGAACCGTATCCAGGCACTGGATCTGAGGTAAGAGTCACAAACTGGAGCAAATCTGGCACATATGTGGAGTGGAAGCTTACCTAAAATGGCTTTATACATTAATAAAAACCAATGCTGCATCCTACGCATACTAAGTGAGGACCATCCATTTAGGCTATACAGTTTGCAATGATGAGTCCTATAGGGTGCATTTGATATATATCGCAGTGCAGCATGGTAGAGTGGGTCAAGTTTGGCCAAAAGAGAGGCAAATCTATAAATTGTATCACCGTAGTCAAGCTGGAAAACACCAAATACTGTCAATGGCACTCAAATCCAATCTATTTTGTTATAAACCTCTTCTTAAAATCTTAAGGAGTTTTTTTCTAGAACAACTTTAGTCTTATGCAAGGTTACCCAATCAGGATTGAATAGTGCATTTGGTGGGAACTATTTGCAGTGGATTGATACACATTTGGTGGTCTACTCAGTATTTACGGTGGCAGGACAACATGCAAATGGGGAATTCAAATGAAGGAAACCCTCTTTATTTATTACACATACAGTATGTACACAACACAGTGTAATTTGCCCAAAACTTCTTCAAGTTGCAGTACACACTTCTTCTTTGGTTCATTCCTGGACTTGAACCGGCAACCATCCAGGTCCCAATCTGAGCTACTGCCGCCATTGTCAACATTGCTGAAACTACTGGCATTATATAAAAGCTATCGACACAAGCAGGTCAAATCATTTATGTTTTGAATGCTGGGTAATGTTTTCTGAAAAGCTGACTGTTCTTTGCAATTGGCAGAATGATGGATTTCATTTGGCAAGCATGATTTTTTACAAGGTTGTTTAAGCAGGATATGGCAGTGCTTGTGGTTCCCTCCAAAAGGCTTACAACTACTGAAGGAATAATCAAAATGAGAAAGAAAAAAAGGGTTCAATAGTTGTCAGGAACAGCTTCACTATCACTATCTACTATCTGGTGTTCATTGATTGGTAAAATGTCTTAAAGGTGGGGTAGGTAAGTTTGAGAAACCGGCTCGAGATACACTTTTTGTTATATTCCATGGAATGCTCTTAACATCCCGATAGCAATGAATATCTTAAGTGCTTTGACAAAAAATCCATACAAAAATATCATCTGTGGAAGCCGTAGTACTGTAAAAAGCACGACCAATCATCTGAGCCGGCCCGGCTAAAATAACTGGATGGCCTACCTGCCTGTCAGCCTTCCATCTGTGCACAAACTTATCTCGTGCCCTCATTGGTCATGTGCGCGTTCGTGTGTGTTGGAGGAGGGGCTCTGTAAGGAAGTGGCAGATTTCTTCCGGCTGTGTATTTTCAAATTCTAGCGCACTCAAGCTGGTTTCTCCAAAATGACCTACCCCACCTTTAATGGACAACTTGTTGAATTGGTTTGAAAAAATACATTTTCATTCTTTGTCAATCAGCAGCAATGTGTCGCAATCGTGTTTAGTTTCCTGTTTCTATTTTAAGGTTTTTTTCTCCTTTTTCCAGTTGTCATCATTCTTTCCTTGTTGTTTTGTTCCTGGTTTCTGTCTGCATGTTCAGGATTTCTCTCGTCTGCCCTCCTGTTTCTTCAACGTCTTCCCGGTTTGTTTCTATTTTTCTGTTTGCTACTTTTCTTCTTGTTTAACCTTGCCCTCCCCTGTAGTTTTCCCACTGGATAAACTAGTTCCCTACGGACAATCCTCCAAATAAAGCAGCAGCAAGTCTTCCAGTCCAGCTTTATCCAACTCTTCAGGAAAACAACTCTACCGCAAAAAGCTCAAAACCACTGAGGAAGAAATGGCTTTGGGGAGGGGTGAAACAAGTCGGGATGACATTTGCTTCACACCCAAGTGACTTTAAATTCTGTTCAAACCCCCCCCCCCCCCCCAGTGATGGACTTGGAGCAGCCCACCCTGTCTGCTGCCATTCACATCGGCCCGTCAGAGGTCCTGCCAAGGCTGACACACACACACACACACACGCACACGCACACACACACACACACACACACACGCACACACACGCACACACACACACACACACACACACACACACACACACACACACACACACACACACACACACACACACACACACACACACACACACACGCACACACACACACACACACACACACACACACACACACACACACACACACACACACACACACACACGCTAGTGAGGGAATTTGGCAGTGATAGAGTGTCAAGAGAGAGACAGAGATGGTTAAATACAGAATAGTGAGAGCAACAGAAGAAGACAGGAAGACAAAAGACCCAGAGTCTGAAAAATGGTGGGATATTTAAATGATTGCAAGTCGTCGTCTGTTTCTCTCCAGCTAACAACTCTCTCCATGCAACTCTGTCTGTAAACAAAACGGTTAATGAGACACAATCGCTCACTCTTTCTCACACACACACACCCTCGACAACACACACCTCGCTACACAGCTGTACGCTCACTCAGTCACACAGAAACACAGCTGTAATGAGAGTTTGCTGTTTACACTGTGGAGACTGATGGCTGTTAATAAGTCATAATGCATACGTTTATTTTGATGTCGCATGAAAGGGCATTTTGTTGCTACTTCCACGCCTCGCAGGCATGTTCTGCAAAAACATTCAGGCGCACGTGTGGATGTACTTGAGGATTGTTGGCAGTGGGGATTCTTCTAGATAAAAATGAAATAAATACACGCAAGTAAGAGGGAAAATAATGATTTTAGTTTTGTCTTCTGCAGAGAACTAAAGAATAAAACAGGCCTTCCTGCATTTCCATGTATTTTTGTGAATGCCATGACAATATAAGACACTGACACATTAGTCAGGTGACTTAGAATAAAGAGAGAGACATTATGGCAGAGGCAGGGGGGGTTGATGGGTAAAAAAATAAACGAATGTTTTGCAACTGCTACTTGTTGCCTGTGTAAACCAAAAGTCAACATTGACTTCATTTATGAATGTAACAAAATGTACGTCAAAAACATCCTTAAATTGAACCAAACATTGATCTTTTCCTCAACCTATTCACATATGTTCATTGCCAAAACATGACCGAGCACTTTTGTATTCACAACCTCAACTCCTTATTTTAACTGAGACCGAAACAAAAGGACATGACAAGAAGGAAGCTTAAAATGCAAAACATGACACGGAAAATATTCTTAATAGTGGGGTGCTTTGTATATATATCTTCTTCCTATGACACACACACACACACACACACACACACACACACACACACACACACACACACACACACACACACACACACACACACACACACACACACACACACACACACACACACACACACACACACACACACACACACACACACACACACACACACACACACACACACACACACACACACACACACACACACACCTGTGCAGAGACACACTTCAGTATACACCCAGAGGGATGAATACCTCCTGCATTGCGTTGCATATATAATGCAAAGTGCATCATTACTCAGATGTGAACAGTTGTATCTCTTTCACATGCATAATGTATAAAGACTATATTTTACAGTAGAGAGGGGGGTAATAGTATGTGTGTTCAACCCTCTGTGAGTATAATAAGAGTCGTATAGAAACATGCACATAGTGTTCTTCTCTGCCGTCGACATATTATAGAATGTGGAGCACATTGCACTGCAGAGGCTATATCTTTCCTCGGAAGCTTTTCAGCACCTGTTTACAATATTCAAATTTTTGGTATTCATGTCTTAAAATACATATTGAGCTGTGTGTTTGCATGCTGCTGTGCTTTATAGTGCGTTCTTGTATCTCCTGAATATAACTGAAGGATTACAAAAGCAGGAGGAAACACTTTGCCAGGACTAGTTTCTTTCTTATTTGAGTTTAAATGTACATGTTGGGAGGGATGTGCCACTTTGGTATTGATCTCCCGTCTCTCTTTGATCCATTCAGCCTTTTCCATCAGATCCAACTCCCCACTGTGAGCTTCTTGGCAAATAAAGTCTTCCCCCCGACTTGCTGAGATGGCTTTTAGCTTAGCGGCTGATGACATCGAGAGAAACTACATGAGGGGGTCACGGAGAGAACCCTCCGGAGAATTCGCCATCATCAAATTGGAAAAAACAAAGCAGTTCTTAATTAATACTAAATGAGTAGTCGATGAACAATGCGGCAGAATGTGTTCAGGGGAGGCTTGTTTGATTATGTAGATTAGGGACGGAGGGCTGCCTAACACACACAAACAAACTTACAGAACATAACTTTAATGCCCAGTCGTGTGTGTGTAGTGGTGTGTAGGGATATCACCAGCTAGTGTGTTTGTGCTTGTGTTTGTGTGTGAGAATCACATCGTCAGTCAACAAGAGGATAAGTTAGTAATTAGCTTAAGCCCACCTGCCTGTGTTTCTTTGGGCAGACACGTATCGTAAAGCAGGTGCTCATGTGACTCTGAGAACACAATCCAGAACAAATGGGAAGATGAAATAAAACACACCCGAGGCATCATACTTTGCTTGCTTTGGGATTGTCTTGGTGAGTTCCTGTGTTGTGCAGTCACATGATTTGTTTCCTTAGAAAAGTTTGACACACTCTTCTACATTCTGACTCTGGTGGGAATCTAAACTATTACTGTAGTGTAGACAAGCCCAACTTTTATTCACAGTATACCACATTTAACATGTTTAACATTTGATTTTCAACTTCCTTAGTTTCTAATTGCTATAAAAGTGACTAAATAATGGTGCTTCCAGAACTGTAACATAACAATGTGTTTTGGGGAAAGCAACTAAGGCCAAACATATTTGGATGGACGTATATCAACATATTTTGACATATTACAGCTGCTGTTTTAACATAATATAGTTTTATATATATATATAAGTTTTATCTGACACTGTCACTATGTACTGACAGTAGTGGACGATACAGATAATCTGAACAGAAAATAATCATGTTTTCCTACTTCCCTCCAGTGATGCCATATTGAATTCACAAGACTTCAATGCACCCAAATGGAAACAACCAATCAGAGCAGAGGATTTGCTTGCGCAGATTAATTCAAACCAAACCATGAGGATACTCTCATGCTATCGGTCCTATTGTGTAAATTCTAATAATATCTTAATTAAATAATTCCCCTTTACGTCCATTACAGGATTAAACCTTTTTATCTTCTGGTCACAAGTGTAATCTAAAGCATCAATTGTTCCCCTTCAACACTTGAGTATAACATTCACATTTGCATGTCCATCATTTCCCCTGATTCCTTCCCTCCTTGTTTGCGTATGATTTAGAAAATCCACACAGTTGAGGTGTTACACTGAGAGATGGGGAAAGGTAAGCTTCGAAAAACAACTCTAAATCCAAATTAGTTTTGAACTCACTCAAACAAAATGTGTAATTTAAATGCCAAAGCAGCTAAAGCTAACTACAGGGCGCTTATTATAGTCTGAAAGCTAACATGATAATAATTTGATATCTGCAAAAGGTACTGCAAACTAAACCACCTGAGGTAAAGTCCCATTATTGCCAATCCAACACACCCCCAGAAACTGCTAAGAATGAAATATATTATAATTTAAATAACACAATGTGGTAAAAAAAGTGGCTGAACAATTCTAAAAGTGCAAAGTAAAACAAAAAAGTTAATTCAAATTATGAATATGAGGGGGAGAACAGTGAGCTCATTTTAGAATCGCTGTTCCATACATTCCTTATCGACATTTTTGAAAGAGTCTTTGAAGGAAAAGTAGTTTGACAAAAGGCGAGGACACGATGGTGGAAGATCAGAGGAAGGAGACACGTGAGGAAAAGATTTGATAGAATATAAAGAACGAAAGGGAAGGTGTACTTCCTCCCTTTTGTCTGGTCAGAGATGGCAAAAGTACACACTTCCTTTATTCAAGTAGAAGTACAGATACTCGTGTTTAAAAATACTCTGGTAAAAGTAGAAGTACTGACTAAACTTCTTTACTCAAGTAAAAGTAAAGAGGGCTTTGAAATGTACTTAAGTAAAAAGTACCCATAACTAGCAGCTGTTTTAAAGAGTACCTGACCTCCCTTTATATTAATAGAACAATAATGTCATTGTTAGCTAATGAATGTTTCCATGCTGAACAACGGCAACATGACAACGTTTTCATTGGTCCCTCTTCTTTAGAGAAGACCAGGAAATGATGGATACACGGATCGTGTTCAAATCAATAGGCACGCAATGACTCTAAATAATAATGATCACGCCACCAAACACACATTCAAACTAAAGGAACCAGCCTGTTTGGAAAATGTAAGAAGTAGAAAGTACAGGTATTTGAGTTCAACATGTAAGAAGTAGAAAGTACAGGTATTTGTGTTCAAAATGTAAGAAGTAGAAAGTACAGGTATTTGTGTTCAACATGTAAGAAGTAGAAAGTACAGGTATTTGGGTTTAACATGTAAGAAGTAGAAAGTACAGGTATCTGTGTTCAACATGTAAGAAGTAGAAAGTACAGGTATTTGAGTTCAACATGTGAGAAGTAGAAAGTACAGGTATTTGTGTTCAACATGTAAGAAGTAGAAAGTACAGGTATTTGAGTTCAACATGTAAGAAGTAGAAAGTACAGGTATTTGGGTTTAACATGTAAGAAGTAGAAAGTACAGGTATCTGTGTTCAACATGTAAGAAGTAGAAAGTACAGGTATTTGAGTTCAACGTGTGAGAAGTAGAAAGTACAGGTATTTGTGTTCAAAATGTAAGAAGTAGAAAGTACATGTATTTGTGTTCAACATGTAAGAAGTAGAAAGTACAGGTATCTGTGTTCAACATGTAAGAAGTAGAAAGTACAGGTATTTGTGTTCAAAATGTAAGAAGTAGAAAGTACAGGTATTTGTGTTCAACATGTAAGAAGTAGAAAGTACAGGTATTTGTGTTCAAAATGTAAGAAGTAGAAAGTACAGGTATTTGTGTTCAAAATGTAAGAAGTAGAAAGTACAGGTATTTGTGTTCAACATGTAAGAAGTAGAAAGTACAGGTATCTGTGTTCAACATGTAAGAAGTAGAAAGTACAGGTATTTGTGTTCAAAATGTAAGAAGTAGAAAGTACAGGTATTTGTGTTCAACATGTAAGAAGTAGAAAGTACAAGTATTTGTGTTCAAAATGTAAGAAGTAGAAAGTACAGGTATTTGTGTTCAAAATGTAAGAAGTAGAAAGTACAGGTATTTGTGTTCAACATGTAAGAAGTAGAAAGTACAGGTATCTGTGTTCAACATGTAAGAAGTAGAAAGTACAGGTATTTGTGTTCAAAATGTAAGAAGTAGAAAGTACAGGTATTTGTGTTCAACATGTAAGAAGTAGAAAGTACAAGTATTTGTGTTCAAAATGTAAGAAGTAGAAAGTACAGGTATTTGTGTTCAAAATGTAAGAAGTAGAAAGTACAGTACAGGTATTTGTGTTCAACATGTAAGAAGTAGAAAGTACAGGTATTTGTGTTCAAAATGTAAGAAGTAGAAAGTACAGGTATTTGTGTTCAACATGTAAGAAGTAGAAAGTACAGGTATCTGTGTTCAACATGTAAGAAGTAGAAAGTACAGGTATTTGTGTTCAAAATGTAAGAAGTAGAAAGTACAGGTATTTGTGTTCAACATGTAAGAAGTAGAAAGTACAAGTATTTGTGTTCAAAATGTAAGAAGTAGAAAGTACAGGTATTTGTGTTCAAAATGTAAGAAGTCAAAGTAAAAAGTCGTCAGAAAAATAAGTAGTGGAGTAAAGTACCAGAAAAATGTACTTAAAGTATTTGTACTCCACTACTTCCCACCTCTGTCTCTGGTAGGTCATGACATGGAGTGGTAAAAGCTTTTTTTTGTATCACGTTGCAAGTCTTTATCATGTGTCACTACCTCGACTCTCTGCACCTCAGCCGGCTTGAAAGGGACTGAAAGACAAAGATAGACAAAGAAGTATGAGTAGGAGAGATGTGGCTTATGGGGAGCGGGAGAAATCGTGCGTGGTTATTTGTGTGTGAGTGGATGCTCGTTTGAGCGTGTGCATTTTACACCTTGCGCATGACTGGATCTGAATCCATTTAGAGGGGAGAGGGGTTCTCAATCTGACTGACAACTCTTTCCACATAGTTAGGAATCACAAGCAAACAGTCCGTGCGGGAAAGTGCAGTTATAACTCTGAGATGCCGAGGGGGAGATAAAGGCAGCAGAAAGCCAACTGGATTTCACGCTCGATCACGCAAACATCAGCGACTTAGACCTCTCTCTCCCTCTGAACTGCACAGAGATCAGATAGTATGTGACATGCTAAAGTCACACAGAGCTGGGATGCAGGTGGGCAGAAAGGACATTCACCTTCAATTCACAGTTCATCCAGTCCAGTTTCTTTCTTTCTTTTTACTCCGTTGATCTTCACAGTGTATCACCTTCAATCCAACAGACTTTGTTATTGCATCTGTGATTGACTTGCTCAGGAAAGATCAGGGCGTACAAAGTCAAATGTTGTATTTTCACATCAACACACTTAAAGAGGACGTATTCTACACATTTTAAGGTTCATATCAGTATGTAGTGCCTCTACTTTAAAGAGTCCTCTCCTGCTGATGTGCAGGTGTATATCAGTATGTAGTGCCTCTACTTTAAAGAGTCCTCTCCTGCTGATGTTCAGGTGTATATCAGTATGTAGTGTCTCTACTTTAAAGAGTCCTCTCCTGCTGATGTTCAGGTGTATATCAGTATGTAGTGTCTCTACTTTAAAGAGTCCTCTCCTGCTGATGTTCAGGTGTATATCAGTATGTAGTGCCTCTACTTTAAAGAGTCCTCTCCTGCTGATGTTCAGGTGTATATCAGTATGTAGTGTCTCTACTTTAAAGAGTCCTCTCCTGCTGATGTTCAGGTGTATATCAGTATGTAGTGTCTCTACTTTAAAGAGTCCTCTCCTGCTGATGTTCAGGTGTATATCAGTATGTAGTGTCTCTACTTTAAAGAGTCCTCTCTTGCTGATGTTCAGGTGTATATCAGTATGTAGTGTCTCTACTTTAAAGAGTCCTCTCCTGCTGATGTTCAGGTTCATATCAGTATGTAGTGTCTCTACTTTAAAGAGTCCTCTCCTGCTGATGTTCAGGTGTATATCAGTATGTAGTGTCTCTACTTTAAAGAGTCCTCTCCTGCTGATGTTCAGGTTCATATCAGTATGTAGTGTCTCTACTTTAAAGAGTCCTCTCCTGCTGATGTTCAGGTGTATATCAGTATGTAGTGTCTCTACTTTAAAGAGTCCTCTCCTGCTGATGTTCAGGTGTATATCAGTATGTAGTGTCTCTACTTTAAAGAGTCCTCTCCTGCTGATGTTCAGGTGTATATCAGTATGTAGTGTCTCTACTTTGAAGAGTCCTCTCCTCTGATGTTCAGGTGTATATCAGTATGTGTCTCTACTTTAAAGAGTCCTCTCCTGCTGATGTTCAGGTGTATATCAGTATGTAGTGTCTCTACTTTAAAGAGTCCTCTCCTGCTGATGTTCAGGTGTATATCAGTATGTAGTGTCTCTACTTTAAAGAGTCCTCTCCTGCTGATGTTCAGGTGTATATCAGTATGTAGTGTCTCTACTTTAAAGAGTCCTCTCCTGCTGATGTTCAGGTGTATATCAGTATGTAGTGTCTCTACTTTAAAGAGTCCTCTCCTGCTGATGTTCAGGTGTATATCAGTATGTAGTGTCTCTACTTTAAAGAGTCCTCTCCTGCTGATGTTCAGGTGTATATCAGTATGTAGTGTCTCTCCTGTGACATGTCTCCATGCTTTAATGTTCAAAAAGCTCTTTATTGTTCTCATACTGCCTGTGCTGCAGCACCTCTTTTCACCCTCTGTCTGAAACCAGAGCCCAGTCTGCTCTAATTGGTTAGCTGGCCGGCTCTGTTGTGATTGGTCAACCGCTTAGAGATGTCCCGCCCCTTAGCCTATCATGTGTTTGAGCACTGGCCAATAGAAGCACGAGTGTTACATATGGATGTCACTATGTCAAAGAAGTAAAGTTCAATGGAAGTGTTTTGGGCAGGGTGGGGCTTGTGTGGGAGAGAACGTTTGGGATTTAAGCCTCTGTACACCATTAACATGCACACAAACCTATAAAACACACAACATGAAAGGGAAAACCCCCACAAAACAGCCACTTTAAAAAAAAGTAATCCCATTAGTGTCTGATGCAAAAAGAAAATGTTACCCTTATCATACATTTGTTGTGCATTGCTTGGTTCACTCAGAAATCCCTTGTTCTTGCTTGAATAAACAGCTAGCATGTCGTCAGCTTTTATTTATTTACTGCGGAGCTTTAACTCCTCTAGGGGTTTAGTTTCAAATATGTCCTCTGACTGTGTTGACATTTTGTGAGAGGGATTTGGAACACAATTCATTGGAATCACATTACAAGTTGCAGTCAACAGAAACGCAGAGAGGGAAATCCGCGTCCCCTGACATCCCCGCTGAAAGAGTAAATATTGTTTTTTGGTAAGATGTTGCTCTTCAGACTTTACTGGTAATAAAGCTCTGAGGCTGCAGCGTGTTTTCTATCCGTTCTCTAATGGCCTAATCCTGCAGCCTAATCCTGCAGCCTGTACAGCAGGCGTAATAAGGCGCAGGATTAATGTCAAAGATCAGCCTGCATCGATCCAAACAGGGCGGAGAATCCCACCTTAATCAATGCTCCGTATTGAACAAGTGTGACTGTCGGTGTTGCTTTCAGAGTGTCTTAATGCCATGAGTCACAGCATGTTCTCCGCAGTGCCTTTTTCTAATCAGGATGTCGACCGAGAGATAAATTGTAGCACTTTTTGAATAAAATTACCAAAACAGTTTTTTATTAAGTCAATAAATCATCAGCTCTTGATACATTTAGCAGTTGGTGTGCAAAACAAAAACACTGTATGACACGCTCTCTTTAAAATCCCTCCTGAAAATGATTAAGTGTATAGTTATTTTTAGTTTTATATAAAGATCTGCATTACTTGCACATTGGTCTTCTGACATAATCTGCTATTAATACTATTTTATTCTACGGTTTCTTTTTGCAGTATTTTTCTTTTCTTTTTTAATTTGTTTTATGTCCAATATAACTGCGTTGCAATATTGGAGGGGCTTGGGACTATAGATTTTCATTGCCATTTCTACAGTACACTGCAGCTACTTTGCATATGATAATACAGCCTTTGAATCTTGAATATACATAAACACATACATGTACATCGGTTTGTATCTTACAAATGATTTTGATTCAAGGATTCAATGCTTTTATTGTCATTGACAGTCACTGACACTGATCTAAAGAAGTGCAACTGTTAAAAATCACAAGTCTCTTCCTCGCTTCACTCTCTACCTGCATCACCACTTGGACTGTCAATCAAGTGTAGACCACTCCCCTAACCAAGTCTAAAAAACTCAGCCCGAAACTCCCTTCTTTCCCTCCAGAGACTACAGGAACCACTGTGAGTTTGCACATGGAGTTTTAAATAGTACTCTAACCATTTGATATGAAATGTTCTGTTAACCTGTTAGACCCCAAGCCTGTTTTTCAGGTTTCAGGCTCGAAAATGACATGCCCAGAACAAATGACTATAACTTCACTTCTAAAAGGGTTAAATTAATAATCTTTTTTCTCAAAACAAGGTTACATCTGTGAGATGGATGTAGAAGTGTCAGAATCAATATAGATGTTTCTGTGTCAGAGTGAATTCAGATGGAACATAGTAAAAAAGTGTAAATTCTTACCTCCGCCTAAAAAAAATGTTTTCGAACTGCTAAATCCCTTTTGATTTGTACCTAGTATGTTGAACAGTATGTTACAGTCTTTTTTTATATATCCTGCTTACTTGAAGTAACGGTTATTTTGTGCTTTTTTGTAAATATTGAGTGTACTTGTATTTTAATGTGTGTTTTTGCATACCTCGGGACTGTGGGAAATAGTATTTCGATCTTTCTGTGTGCACAAACATATTTTGAGATTGACAATAAAGTTGACTTTGACTTTGACTTGAAGGAAAATGTAGCCGTTTACTCATGAGGATGCATTATATGACACAAGTAAATAACCTTATTATTTTGTTGATATTGTAAGACCTGTAATTTGTTGCCAATATTCTTTTATTCAGAGAAAGTCATTCACAAAGCACTGGATTGTCTGCAATAACAAATTGCCTTCTTGATCCAGTGTTTTAATACGCACACCATGAGATGTTTAGTGAATGACCCCTCCACCAACGATAGTTTTTCAGCAGCTTATAAGTGTTAGAAAAAGACCTTCCTATCTTATAATATAAAGCATGGCAGTGGCCACAGCATGAGCAAATAATAGCTTCTTTAAGCCGTAATATGTGTGTCAGTGCTTTTATATGAATATAAGGCAGGCTGGTGAAAAAGCAGAAAATCACAGCAAGTGGAGAAATAAAAGAAACTGTTTGTTTGAAATCAGTGGAAATTGTTCTTCTGGTTCCTTTATAATAATCATTTCAGGTTGTGATAGGTAGGAGGGAATAGGCACTCTCATTAAAGTATGTAGGATAACAAGTAATGAGTGACAGTCTATCTCTCTGTCAGTTTACACACAGAAAACAACTCTTTGGTTTAGCTATTCTAATGTGTTTTCCTTTGTTCATTAATATCTGCTCATATGCATTTCTTTCAGACACTCAATCAAGCAGTACTCCTTTCAGTTTCAATCTCCCCCGCTTCCCTCCTCCAAAACCTTTCTCCACCAACCAATCCTCTGTCAGTGCTTAAACCCCCAGAATACTGAAAAAATAAATCTCTGAAATTCACTCGGTGAGTTCAAAGTGAAGGTCGCTGGAGTTTAATTAATTTCCATGGCAATAAGGAGAGAAGCACAGTGGTGTAAGAGTCATAAATGTCACACGGTGAATTTATTAACGACAGACAGGAGCAAAAATGACTAAATTCTGCCATCCATTCGTTTATCAGTACGCTCTCTAATGCCAGACTATACTTTGAAGGGGTCATGTTGAGGGCGGAAACTATCCCAGCATGCACTGGGAAGAATATCTCCCAGGGTTTACCAATCTATTCATGGGAAAACACTTAAAGATCTCCCTTTACTAAGAATAATCAAAGCAAAAAAGAAGAACAGATTCACTGTGATGTAAATATCCAAACCAAATGTAATGTGCTTCGGATCATATTTGATCAACACATGATCTTGAGTTATTACTGGTGTAAGGTTGTCTCACACATCCATCTTTATTTGGTGTCTATCTACGCCTGGATCTTGAGTCGTGGCTGTGCCTGCTGCTGTGGTCCTGATCTGAGTCCTGGATGGATATCCTCGTGGATTCATCTTCTTATTATAGACACATGCATTTCCAAACATTTGGTCTACCTATGTTGTAAATGTATTATCTTTTCGATTTACACACGGCATCTATTGCACATCTGTCCGTCCTGGGAGAGGGATCCCTCCTCTGTTGCTCTCCCTGAGGTTTCTCCCATGTTCCCCTTTAAACTGTGGGGTTTCTCTGGAAGTGTTTCCTTGTACGATGTGAGGGTCTAAGGACAGAGGGTGTCGTATTGTCATACTGATATTCTGTACAAACTGTGAAGTCCACTGAGACAAATGTAACATTTGTGATATTGGGCTATATAAATAAACATTGATTGATTGATTGATATTTAAAAACTAATACATTTTCTTTGTTCTTTTGGCCGCTGTAGAACATCTGAAAACTACATTGGACAAATCTCCCAAGAAAGTTGATACAACCAAAAGTTGCTCAGTTACGCATCCATCTGACAGAAATTAACTTTATCATTAATTTAGAGCTAGGTTTCTGGCCATCTAATGAATGTATGTCCAATTCTCTCTCGTGTTTCAGCTCCCTTCTGTTCTTGAAGGGGAAATATGGGGCTCATTAGCTGCTAAATGCTCCAATATGCTAATCGTCTCATGGCCATCTTTGGCGGTCGGCTGATTGATGCCAGGCATAATGTGTAAAGTTGATGGTTGTAAATCCAAAACAACGACCAAAACATGCTAAAAAGATCTTTAAAGCTAAGATGGACTGCAGAGTGGTTATATTTCTGCCGGGGATTGTCAACATGCACGAACCCTCGCACAACATATAAACTTAAAAGCCGCTTTCATGTCAGCGAGGTTAGAGAAAGGGTTCTAATAACTGTTCAATATTGTAGCTGGACAGCTGGGACCTCCTGTCTTCACTGACAGTTTCAGTGACCGAGTACATGCTCCCAATTAGTTCAACTGGAAGTGTGTTATAAGGATGGATGGACACAGATGGGCGCCATTATGTCCCGAACCACCAGGTGACACCACTGAGCAATCATTTAACTGGTTTACTAGGGCCATGTGTTCCTCCATCCCTTCCACTCCTCGTATCACATGTATACAGAGATGGCAAAAGTACACACATCCTTTACTCAAGTAGAAGTACAGAGACTCGTGTTTAAAAATACTCTGGTAAATGTAGAAGTACTGACTAAACTTCTCTACTCAAGTAAAAGTAAAGAAGTATGGGCTTTGAAATGTACTTAAGTAAAAAGTACCCATAACTACCAGCTGTTTTAAAGAGTACCTGACCTCCCTTTATATTAATAGAACAATAATGCCATTGTTAGCTAATGAATGTTTCCATGGCAACATGACAACGTTTTTATTGGTCCCTCTTCTTTAGAGAAGACCAGGAAATTATGGATACACGGATCGTGTTCAAATCAATAGGCACGCAATAGCCGCGTTCACACAGGAGTACTTTTCACCGTACTTTTCACGTTTAGTTCCGTTAGCACCCCTTATGTCGCGTTCACACCAAAAAGAGTACTTAATCTCGGGAACTCCCAGCGCACCGACGGAGAGTAGTTTGTTTTTGAAAGCAGTTATGGCAAGCATCAAGAAATCATCGGAGCGGTGGAGTGATGAGGAGGTGTCGGCGCTTCTGGAGATCTACGCCGAGGACGCGACCCAGGGAATGCTACTGAAGGCAGTACCCAACTTGAAGATGTTCGATCGTTGTTCGAAGAAGTTACTTGAGATGGGAATCTTGCACAGCGCCATGGCATGCCGGCTAAAAATAAAGAAACTCCGGCAGGACTACAAAAAAATTAAAGACTGGAATAACAAAAGTGGTAACGACCGGAAGACCAGTAAATGGTACGAGCGCTTGGATGCTTTGCTAGGCCACAGACCTTCATTCTCCGGTACAGCATCAAGCTTTGATTCGGGCACGATGGTATGGGAGGCCGCTCAAACGGCGGATTCAGAGGGCGACCACGACGAAGGTAAAATCAACTACATGCACTGGGGTTTTAATCTGCACAATAATGGTCTCAGATGTACTTTTATTTGCTCAGTAGATCAAGCTAGCCATGCTAGGCTGAACTGGCTAACACTGGCCCCGAGCTGGCTAATAACATCTAGCTAGCTAGATATTCTCGGCCGCTATGAAAACGTTTTGACTTGTGAATAACTGTGCAGTGTTTCTGTAATTTGCTTCACTAACTCATGGTACTAATCGTGTGTTTCAGGCGAGGAAAATCAACTCTCGGGATTGGAAACAAGCGAGCTTTGCCTTGAAGATCAAAGCGCTTGCTCGTCTCCCTTACCAGCAACCAAACGCAAAGGTACACACACTGTAACTTTGTCTTGAAAGAACGTTACGCATGGAACTGATGTTTACAATCATGTTTATTTCCTTCTTGGTACAATTATGAAACAGCGTGAAAACGTATTCGCCTAGACCGGCATTTAAACATTTTCGCGCCTTTTTACTCTCTCACAAACATTGTAAACATCCGGGCTAGAGGTCACATGACTTCCGGTAAGAAATCGCTTCCACTTGGAGCATATATCGCCACCTACTGTTGATTTATTAAATGTTTATATTGAATCTTTGTCCTCAGACCAGTGCTTTTGAGGAATTTGAAGATCAGCTTGTTTGCTTCATTTCTTGATTTACTTTCATATATTGACTTGAAATCCATGTCCTTGACGTTGAGTTGTTCCAGTGCAGTTTTCAGAATGAGTCTTTGCCTGTTATAATCCGGGCAGCTAAAAAATACATGATGTATTGTCTCTGGTTGTTGGCAACCATCACAATTGCCATTTGGATGTTTTCCAATCAGATGCAGTGATGAGTTTAATCCAGAGTGACCCAATTCTATCCTGCTGTTAATGCTCTGTTCTCTTCTACTACTCCCCCAAGTGCTTCCCGTTCCTACTTCCCTTTGTATCTGGTATAAATGTCTGCCTCAACAACATTAAACAAAGTTCAAGCATACATGAAGCACTCTTAAAAAATACAAAACAATAAAGAAGGGCACTTTGAGCGGCAGCTACACACACACACACACACACACACTCAGTGTGTGTATATATATATATATATATTTTATGCTATTTGAAAAAAATAGCAACTAAACAGATCTTGTATCTTGCTTATTTTCCCCTCTTAGGAAAGCGGACACAGGATGCACTTTTCTTTGACACCGTCCAGGCGTTGGAGGACCGGCGTGCCGTGGTGAAAGAGTCGATGCACGGGGATCAGATGGTGCTGTTCACCAAGGCCCAGGAAACTGAGGACAAGATGCTCACCAGTTCATTTTATATTATTGTTATTACTGTTATTATATAGTCTTGATACAACTGACACTTTATTTTATATTGATAATGTTAATTTACATGTACAACTTCTATTTTATTTACATTAAAAATGTGAATTTCTATTTACTGTTAAACAGATCCTGTATCTTGCTTATTTCTCCTGACACTTTATATTTAGTGACCGTAGCATCCTATACATCACATGTAAGTGATTATTCTGATACCATCATGTTTCATCGGTTATAAACTGGCAAAGCTTTATTTGTCATTTATTTATCATCAATGTTGCAACCTTGTGGAGGAATGGCAGGGGCACATACACAAATATGATAATTTATATAATTTTAAATATTATTTGACCTAAAACTAAATGTTTTTATGATTGTCCTCTGAGGAGGACATGGGGATTTGCAAACTTTTAATTCCCCCCCCCATTTTACACAACACAAAATGGAGTCCACTATGGGCCGAAACTAACATGTAGGTTTCCATAGTGTTTATGGCAGACGGATGCAGTGGGTCTCAGGAAGATATATAATAAATAATAAAGGTGGGTTTGCTGCTGAGCCTATTTACTGTGCATACAACACACCTGGCACAGTTTATTGTTATTATATTGCCACACTGTACACTATTGTAATGTTGCCTGTCTTGACTGGAAAATAAAAGAGAGAAACAAAAGCACTGTACAAAAGATCAGCTTTATTGTCAAAATGTTTACAATGTACAATTTACACGCTGTTCAGATGCCTCATAAAGCTGGGTCGCCGGTAAGGCAGTCCATTCGTCCCTGTACTCATCATTACTTTCACAAAGGTTATGTAATATGCAACATGCTGCCACCTGGATTTTGATCTTGTCCATCTTGCAGTCGTTTCTTTTCATCAAGCACCGCCACCTGCCCTTCAGTCTGCCAAAAGCGTTCTCCACCACCACTCGTGCTCGGCTTGTTTTGTTATTGTACGCAAGTTGCTCAGGCTGCATTAACTCAGTTACAAAGCTGTATAACATGAGCACAAACAGCACAACTTCAGTCGACTCCATCTCCATCATGTCTGAGGTCGGAAGGTAAACAACAGACGCCTAATGTACAGCGAGTGGGTGGGCGTCGCAGTATTCTTCTTCTTCTTCTCTTGTTTTGTAGCGGATTGCAAACAACTTTAAGGTGCATACCGCCACCTACTGTACTCGCCGTGAAGTGGTTTGTGGCCTGCCAGTAAAGCCAAAGCAGAAGAAGAAGAAGTGACGTCAGCGGCTCATTTGCGTAATCTTCCCTCAGGGAAAAGTACTCCGGTGTGAACGCGATCTGTACTAAGTGCCCTGGGGTAAAAAGGGCCGGGGCTCTGAGTGCCGGAACTAAGTACAGGAAAGTACTTGGTGTGAACGCGGCTAATGACTCTAAATCAGGGGTGTCAAACTCAAGGCCCGGGGGCCAAATCCGGCCCGCGACTTCATTTCATGTTCAGTTCATGTTACATGCCACTTTACAGAAGCAGGTTGCCCATACACTACATGTCCCACAATGCATCTCGTTTTGTGACATGCGCACTGAAGAGACTTGCAATTATTTGCCCTGGACTTCTGCTTTCAGACGTAGTTAATTACTAAGTCCCAGTTCACCTCCTGCCCTGCCGTGGTGCCCTTGAGCAAGGCACCGGACACCCCCCTTCCCCCCCACTCCCATTGCTCCCCGGGCGCTGTACAATAGCTGCCCACTGCTCCTAGTACTAGACTCCTTGTACTTGGATGGGTTAAAAGCAGAGGCCAAATTTCACTGTGTGTGCTGTGTGCTCTGCATGTGTGACCATTAAAGAGGGTTTCATCCCTCCATATTCTATTCTAAGTTATTATCCTATCCGATAATAATCTAATTCAGAGACAATAATGTAATATAATACATTATATATATTATATATTTATATATGTCTATTTATATAGTTACAACTCGCCCTTTGAGTGCAACCATAATGTTAATGTGGCCTGCGATGAAATTGAGTTTGACACCCCTGCTCTAAATAATAATGATCACGCCACCAAACACAGATTCAAACTAAATTAACCAGCCTGTTTTGAAAATGTAAGAAGTAGAAAGTACAGGTATTTGTGTTCAAAATGTAAGAAGTAGAAAGTACAGGTATTTGTGTTCAAAATGTAAGAAGTAGAAAGTACAGGTATTTGTGTTCAAAATGTAAGAAGCAGAAAGTACAGGTATTTGTGTTCAAAATGTAAGAAGTAAAAGTAAAAAGTCGTGGAGTAAAGTACTGATAACAGAAAAATGTACTTAAGTTCAGTAACGAAGTATTTGTACTCCACTACTTCCCACCTCTGCATGTACAGTATATATAAATATCTTACCACTATCTTTTCCATGCAGACTGACCCCAAAGAAATGAATTGCGACACCTGTCATGCATGTCTCCCTCATCTCATTCCATGACTCTGTTTCTTCTTCTTCTCCTCCCCCCTTTCCACTCTTTTCCTTTCAGTTTTGTGCTGGGTTTGTATTTTGTGACTTCACAGCACAGTGTTTCTGTCACCGGGGAGTGTCAGCATGTCTCTTCACTTGATATGCATTAGATTTTCCACACTTTCTGGCAGTTATCTGATTCCAACTCAATAGGCAGCCCAGGGAAATTGAGTCCTATAAGGCCAGCAGAGAGGGAGACGTTTCTGGCGGCTTTTTAAATTCATTACAGTATTCTTCTAGTGGTCTCGACAGAGTTCTCTCGGCAGCACGAGGCCGCGATGTATGTGTTATAGCAACTGAGAGCTGGGCGAAGATTAGCAAACCACTGCAAAACAGAAGCTGCTCTTTCCCCCCACTCTAATACAACCTGCTAACTTGTTGAAACAAAAACAATATGGATATAGAAGTCCCAGCCACAGAAGGAAATCACAGTGTTGGCAGCATGGTTGGATTTTCACAGTTCTATACTTTAAAGGTCTCCTATCATGCTATTTTTAGGCATATCTTATGGGTCTCAGATATATAACAATATATAAAAAACATGTCTATGATGTGTTTTGCTCAAAATACCAAACAGATCATGCATTTTAGACATCCCTCATATCCCTCAATTTCAGCCCTGTTAGAGAACTGCTGATTCGGGGTCCTTAGCTTGAAAGAGGAGGGGGAGCTTGTGCCTGCTCAGAATTCTACGAGATACAACTAAATGCTGCCGTGATTTAATGCCATATCATGTTCAAAACCACTTCAAGGATTATTTCTGAAACAGTATGGAGCTCAAATGCTTTTTCTCTTGCAGGTTTTACACAAGGTGAGTTCCTTTTTGTATTTCCTGCTTCTTTACACACACTCTTTCCAGTACAGGTTAGCTCTGAGTGTTAGCGATGCTTGCTAATGTAAACAAAGACCATATTACATCCAAAACAGTCACGCATTGTTTCTGATAGCAACTTTCTGATAGGCCCGTGGGTGTAAAGCCAGCCTACATTTCCGATATTACGTCATATCGGACGCGAATCTGGATCAGCTCCGTTGTAGCCCCGATTTTAGAGATTTGGGTACGGAGGAAAAGAGAGAGGGTTTTGTTTTCTGACACTTTGAGAGTTCCCTGACACATCGGGGACACATATTTATGTATAAAAGACATCAAAAAGTGCATTTTGCATGATAGGTCACCTTTAAGACACTAATCATGCTCAGTTACCATATTTTTGCTTCATGCAGCGGCAGCCTATGTATTTGTGTCAGTCAGTCAATCAGTTGGTCACTACATCTAACAACTCCAGAGAAAAGTAGTCTAAATGCCACATTACCATTACATTTGCTAAGCACATTCACGCTTCAAAGATGAAAACTCCTTTGGATTTTAATGAACCATATGGCCTTTCCTCTCACACTTTCCTCCGTCTAGAAGTAAGGACTTTGAAAAGTATTCCAGCCATTTGCACTTTTATGAAGTTGGCAGACTAAATGGAAATGGTCAAGAAGGAAAAGGTCAAAATCAGCGCAGCGGAGATATTGTCACTATTCATTTCCTGGTTTGGGTCAATTTTCATGACAAGCCAGCATGTTAGGTCCCCTCCTGTCTGGTAAATGCCAACTTTCAAATTCTGCACCCCTGGTTTTTTAACATTTGGGTTAGAGTTGAAGACTTGACGCTCATAAGGAAAATAAAAATATCAAATTTCAGCTTTTGTGGTTTAATGCTATGGATTATACAGTAGATGTCATAATAATATATAATATAAATAAATAAAAAAGGAACCACAACCAACTCTCTCTTAAGAAATTATTTAAAAGACAATTAAACCAAATTAAATTATTAAATTACAAAGTATATGCAGTGACCAGTGACTCTTTTACTCCTCTTACTGTACTTTTAACATTTTCTTTTAAATCAATAATCATAAGGCATGGTTGTCTTCCATCCCTTAGCTCTCCTTCTCTGTTTCCCTCCTCCACGCTCCACCCCTCCCATTACCTTGTTGTCTTTTCTCTCTCCCTCCCTCTCCGTCATTTTCTCTCCATCTTTGTCATTTCACCCTTTCTCAGCAGTTCTATCTTTCTCTGTCTCTGTTCCTTTGAAGACCGGTTAGCTGACAGATGTGTGTAGAGAATGGGTTCTGACAACTCTGGCATTTCTCTCATCCGTCATCCCGCCTGCATGAGTGAGTGTGCGAGAGAGAGAGAGAGAGAGAGAGAGAGAGAGAGAGAGAGAGAGAGAGAGAGAGAGAGAGAGAGAGAGTCACAGGGGAACCAAATAATCAAAATGAGTACCAGGGGAAACCATCACTTTGAGGGAAGAGGCTTTTGCATTGTTTGGTTAAGTGGTTCTCTTGTCGTTAGGAATTACCCATTTGTTTAGCCAGTCTTTGTTTATCTATTTACTTTCTTAATGAACAGGTGGGGAGAAATGATAGGCTCCAAAAGAGCAACAAGCTTGTTTCTATTATTCCTCCAAGGGACTGCTGTAATTTGCTTGATGTAAAGCTGCTTTATTTTCATGGTAAGACTGAAATGACTGTTTGCAGTGCATGGACACATGGCTCTCTAATTCAGTTCAGTGTGTGTGTTTGGTTTTGTTAGGCAAATAATGTTGGCAGTCACGAATTCATAACATACCGGAGGACATAGGGGAGGCGTGTGGTGCAGTGGGTTGTGCGTTGGTGCTCGGATCAGGGGAGCACAGGTTCAAACCCCACTGCAGTCAGCATGTCGTTGTGTCCCTGGGCAAGACACTTCACCCCAAATTGCTCCTGTGGGGATTGCCCACAGTATTGAGTATGTAAGTCGCTTTGGATAAAAGCGTCTAACAAGTGACATGTAATGTAATGTAATCTAACATAACAAGCTCAAAGTTGTATTGATATGGGGTCCGACAGGCGGTGAAGAGGGGAAAAGTAGCAGGGACAGGCCTAAGGAAACAGAAGTACAATCCTTCGCTATATAGCATGTCCAGCACTAACACAAGATCAGATGCTCACAAACGGTGCAACAGTTTGCTTAAAGGGGACCTATCATGCAAAATGCACTTTTGTACGTCTTTTATACATGAATATGTGTCCCCGGTGTTCCAGGGAACTCACCAAGTGTCAGAAAACACAACCCTCTCTATTTTCCTCCATACCCAAATCTCTAAAAAAGGGGCTGCAACGGATCTGATAAAAACTGATCCAGATTTGAACACTGTCCTGACGTCAGGACGGTGGCGCTACGGCTATTGGGCCAACTCCACCAATCAAGAGGACACAGCCACGGCCATTGCCGTTCGAAAGCGCTGGAGACGTTGTAGTACATATGCCAGGCCTCTAGATGGTGCTGTTCTCACAGAATCAGCCCTTGCTGAGCTAAAAAAGTGCAAATTGAGCAAAATGAGGCATGGCTAAAATGCATGATCTGTTTGGTATTTTGAAAAAAAAAAAGTATAAATATGCCTTATATAGGTATGGTCCTACACTATATTATTCAAATATAGCATGATAGGTCCACTTTAAAACAGCTTTGTTAAAAGATAAGATAAGATAAGAGGTACTTTATTGATCCCAAATCGGGAAATGTTTGCGTTGCAGAAGCATAAACAACAACAAAACAAAACAAGGTTGAAATGAAAGAGTAGAAATAAACAATACTAGAATTTAAACATCTCAAAATAGAATTAAAATATAGAAAATATACAGTAGACCGTGACGTTTAAAAATCTATAAACTCTGACAATAAAAAGTAACCAGACCACACAATCCACTGATGTCGTAGAACCAAAGACTGGAGTCGAATAACGAAAAGCCATTGTTTACCTGACCTTTAAGATATATTCAATTACTATTCTATTTACCAAAAGATCAATGGGAAGCATTTAGCAGAACCTGAACTGCTCTACATCGTTGGAGTTGATGTGAAAAGGGTTCCCTCGTTAAAATTCCTGGTAACCCACACCTGGAGGGATCTTCTGGTCTGCAAACACCACTGAAGAAGCAAGTACACTACCTGAGTTTGCTTAGGAGAAACCGCACAGGCGTATCACAGTGTGGTACGCCGGTTGCTCAGCAGTTGGGTCATTTCCTCAGAGGGTCATCAACACAACACAGAAAACCAATCGTCTGCCTTCTTAAAAGACTCTTTTCTTTGCTTGTTCGACTTGACGTCCAGTGGCAAGAACCCCAAGACCTCAGAACAAGTGTCTTTACACAATTCGATTTGCTGTAGTGTAAACTGTTTTGTTTGTTTGCTGAAGCTGTTCTGTTTTTCTCAGCATTCAGTATCTAGAACCAACCAGCTGAGGCCTTAACATGTTTTTCTACGTGGGTTTCTTGGCTCAGAAGAAATGCAGGTTTGATGGATCAGTGATTCTAAATTGCTTGTAGGTGTGAATAATGGACTGGGTCCCGGGTGCACTGCAATTGTTGCCCAACATGAGCTGGGCAAGGCTCTTATTTACACCATAAAGGATGATGGTAGCGGGCAAACAGTGGTTAAGGGGATACACAGATAAGGTTCAATACTAAGACACTGATATGTTTAACCCATAGGCAGGGTTGGGTTGTAACGGAATACATGTAACGGCGTTACGTAATCAGAATACAAAAATCAAGTAACTGTATTCAGCTCTCGTTACATTTGAAAAACGAGTAATCTGATTACAGTTACTTTCGTAAACCTGAAGTGAATACATTTTTGGATTACTTATTGGAATTATTGGTGGAAAGATTTCCTCACAACATTTAATATTCATTACTAAAGGTACAGCCGAATCATCACAGCGCACAAAACCTATTACCGCCGCAGATGGACCAAAAAAGGGAGGGTTTGAAAAAAATGTGCGGGTCCGCTCAGTGAAACAATAACAACGAAACATGGAGGAACAAAAGTCTGCGTTTAAATCGTGTGTGTGTGTGTGTGTGTGTGTGTGTGTGTGTGTGTGTGTGTGTGTGTGTGTGTGTGTGTGTGTGTGTGTGTGTGTAGAGGTGTGTGTGGTTAAAACACATCAGCCTGTGGTCGCTCTTTAGCCTTTCTAAGATTCTGAAGGTAAACACAGTGAAGGCGGTGCGTGAAAGGCGGTGCGAGGCTGAGTTAACCCTCCCGCTGCCTCCTGGTGCCGCAGAGATTTCACTGGCAGGACAGAAGGCGACACGCCCGTTCTAAGCCGTGTCCCTCACTCCTCACATCCCAAGCTGCATCCCCAAAAAGTGTATTATGTTGTTACATCGTTTCAGATGTTATGTTTCAGTTGTGCTCTTGATAAGCCATTAAAACAGTAAAAACACGTTCAGTTTCCTTTTGCTTTTTGTGTCTCCTGTTCACCAAAACATACCCATCTGTGATGGAAAAAGAAAGTAATCCAAAAGTAATCTAAAAGTAATCTGATTACGTTACTTTTTTAAGACACGTAACTGTAACTGTATTCGGATTACTTTCAGAGCCATGTATTCAGTAACTGATTACATTTACAAAGTAACCCTCCCAACCCTGCCCATAGGCTAGCACTACCCAACTTTTACAGGCAAATGACTAAGTTTACTGGTTTATTAGAGACACCAACTGTGGATACATGGAATTGTACTCTTGGGAGCAATGAGCAAAGTGTGTCCATTTGCTAGAACATCACAAGATGAAACTAAGAGTTTGAGACTTGCTCATCCAAACATCCCAACATTTCCTCATTACACCACTTCAGCTTGAAATCCCCTAGTGCTAAAAAATCTCCCCTATTAATCCATTAGCGTAGCACACGATTAGACTTTAAATAGCCACTTTCACATGGGCAAAGTATCAAGTCTGGTGGTATTCTGGGAATAATTGCAGCGCTGTGTGCATTGTGTGGCCAATGTCCATAGTAATCTTCTCTCAGTTGTAATGAAGAGAAAATGTGCAACCTTTAATGTGAACGTCCAATCAGTGTTATTTATATGTGGTCAATTTAAGCGATAAAACCCTCGGTGTGTGCTCAGTTTACTGGGAAATCTTAGACATCCACATAAAAACGTTCCCCTTTAAGCACTCCTCTGCAGATTGTCAGAATCCGGCATGACTTGCAGGACCTTTGAGACTTCCAGAGCTCATTTAGAAACCTCTGTGCCGGCTCTGTTTCATGTTGTGAGGAGCTAACAGTGCAGGGAGTGAAGGTCCGCTGGTTCAGACAGGCTCTCATTACTCTCTAAAGGGCCAGAGGAACTGAGTGGATGAACTGCATCTTCTCTGTGCTGGATAAGAGGGTCAACTGTTCTTCTGCAGGCCTGTAATCAAAACCCATTTTGCACTCTGACAAAATTACACTGCGTTGCTCTGCCAACCAGTTAAATTCCATTTTGTATGCAAGGAGTAGATTCTAGGTGTGTGTGTGTGTGTGTTCGAGCATACAGTACATGCATTTCTGGCTTCATGCTCACTCTGCTCGCGAGCGTTTGTTTGTTTTCATGATTTTCTAAAATCCAATCTTCAAGGCTCGGCACTCTCCGTGCTTTCATCAGCTTTGAATCATGACATGAATACAGATGCAGATCCACTTCACCGCGTGTTGAAAATGTTGAATACTGGAACTCACATTTAAATATGTTCAAGTGTGTTTATGTTCATTTTCTCTTTTATTACAGGGTACACAAGACCAATCTAAAATGTATAAAATAGCCAATCTTTTTCTACCTGGCATCTTTTTACCTGTATTTGATTAATTACCAGAGTGAAGGTATGATGGGATTGACGAAGCACTTCCTGTGGAGTTGAATGGCACACTTATATTTTCCTTTGATCAAATTAGTGGTTAAAGGCTGAGGTACTCCAGTGATTTTCAATTGTACATTCATAAAAATAGGGGCTGCACCAGAGGAAAATAAAAAAAGGACCAGACTGAGGATGAGATATCCTGACTTTCACTACATAATAGTCCTGTATTTCCCATAAGGCAACAAATGTTGACCCTTCTCTTTCATTAGACCATCCTGCTATCTAAACAGTGATGGTTCTATACACATTTACTGGGGGGGCCATGCTGGGGCCAGTTATTGAATGAGAGGGGCACAAAGGAGACAAAGACATAAAGTCATAGCGCACAAAAAAACATCAAATGCCATTACTTGTGTTTGTTTGACTATAAGTTTTACGACTGGCTCGAAAGACGCAACACAATGAGGAGCAAAACTCAGGGTTAGAGTGAATAAACCAAAGATGTTTTTGTTATCACACAAAGAAAACTTCAGACAAACTTTTCTTGAATTGTATTTCTTGATATTTGTTGGTATTTTTCAGTAACTTAAAGGTGGGGTAGGTCATTTTGGAGAAACCAGCTCGAGTGTGCTAGAATTTGAAAATACACAGCCGGAACAAATCTGCCACTTCCTTACAGAGCCCCTCCTCCAACACACACAAACGCGCACATGACCAATGAGGGCACGAGATAAGTTTGTGCACAGATGGAAGGCTGACAGGCAGGTAGGCCATCCAGTTATTTTAGCCGGGCCGGCTCAGATGATTGGTCGTGCTTTTTACAGTACTACGGCTTCCACAGATGACATTTTTTTATGGATTTTTTGTCAAAGCACTTAAGATATTCATTGCTATCGGGATGTTAAGAGCATTCCATGGAATATAACAAAAAGTGTATCTCGAGCCGGTTTCTCAAACTTACCTACCCCACCTTTAACTACAATTGTATTAAATTACATAATTGAAAAAAACAAACTCTTGTTATCTTTGCAAGGCTTCGACACTATCACACATTGCATTATCATAGATTATTCTTTTGGAGGGGGGGGGGGGCACAGCGAGGTTTAAGCTCAGTGTTACAGTCTTTTCTTTCAAGCCCCACATCTTGAATGGTGTTTTTTTCATGCTGTATTTCATAGAAGTGTAATAATGTATTGTGGCATGACAGCAAAGTACCCTTTATTACAGGCAAGGCCTCGGCTTGAGTATAAAAAGCTGCAGGGAGGCTGTGATTGGTTATTAGGGTTAGGAAGTACAATCAGGGTTTTTAATATGATCCAAGATTTAGGATGTAAGATGCAAACTTAAGCGCTTACAACAAAGAACAATGTCTGATCCCATATGAGCTCTTTCTATTCAGACTATACCTCTTTCATAACATGCTAACATATTATTCAGTGCGTTATATAATGTCATGGTTATTTGTATATAACAACTGCAATACATTTTTATATTTATTCCCAAAAAAGTCAGTTTATGCAGGACTAAGCAATATTGAACTTATGTTCATTAGCACAGGCTAATGAGAGCACCCTGCTGTCTCTCTGTTCATGTGAGGGTGTGTGAGCAGGTATTTTTGTCCAGTACATGCACTCGTGTGGGCGTATATACACATATTAAAGCTTCTACTGTATGTGCATGTGTGCAGTAAACAGTGTCCTTGGAGGTACGGCGCACAAATACATTATTCATTCCAATTATCATTAAATCTCGCTGATGGTTAACAATGGAAGTGCGCACATGGGTATAAAACCCCCATGTGATGGTGCTCTCAGGTCCTGTGAATGTAAATGAATTAATACATTTACCAATCTGGATGTGCTCAGTATTTTCATGCAATAACAATTACATCAAAGAGTAATAATCCCAACAGCTGTGAGCACATCAACAGACAAATTGAGACCCTATTAGTGGTTAGTCATTACTTAATAATAATGGGATTTTTGACGTGAAATGACATTGTGATTGTGGGGTGAATGATTACCTTTATCATCACCCGGGTAAGAGTTTAACAACAATGTGTGCTGCACTTCAATGAAACGTCCTTGCTGTGAACGACATTGACTCTGACAGGAGGGGGCATTACTCTTTGAAATATGAGTCAGTTGAGTAACTTAAAAGAGTTACAAAAACGTGCCTTATTTTATGCATAAACTTTAAATTACTTTGTGGGGAAATGGCTAGTCGGGTAAACTTAAAGAGGCCCTGTTATGCTTTTCGGGTTTCTTCCCTGTCGTGTGTTGAGTAGGTTTTTGTGCATGTAAATGGTCTGCAAAACCTGAAATCCATGTGTTTCCTCCACTGTTTAACAACAGAGCCGACCAGCTGACCAATCAGAGCAGACTTGGCTCTGGTTTCAGACAGAGGGTGAAAAGAGGTGCTGCAGCACAGACAGTATGAAAAATAAAGAGCTTTATGAACATTAAAGCATGCACGCAGTCACAGTAGAGGCACAACATACAGATATCACCCTGACAATGAACATAATAGGGCCCCTTTAATTGACATGCTTGCAGAAGAAGATTATATAGTCGATTTTTCCCTTTGAAATCTAACATTTTTTGTTATAAAAAGACTCCAACCTGCTCTTTTAAAAACTTTTTTCCCACCTGTTCTTCTTAATTCTTCCTGACTCAGGAGCACTGGACCCATACGGATCTACTAATGGCAAAAGACTATATTTTGTTATAATGGGCTGCAGTCAGCCACTTTGTAGGGCTGAGTGGTCCTGGAGGTGTACCTCACACATTAGCCCATCGTCCCCCTGCCATTTGTTACCACTGACAGGACCCTATGTCAGTGAATTACAGCTAATACACCTGAGCTGTGCTCTCATTTAAAAAGCAGCTGCCAAAGAAGTTTCCAGTCTATTAAGCTCACTGACTGTTCAAGTGCCTCTGCTCAAATAGTGGTTAAGCTTGTGTACCCATAAATCACTTGAATTGCAAAACATGAGTGGAGTTTGTTAAAAGAGCAGGCAAAGTAAGCAAGTTTGTTCCTCAAAAGAGCTCTTTTATGCTTTTTTGGGTTTCCCTTTCCTGTAGTGTGTTATATAGGTTTGTGTGCACGTAAATGACTCCTTTGTTTACTTCCTAGACAACGTGACATTACTTTGTTACATTGGTTAGCACTCCAACACATTGTACGCTATACGCAAGGGGCGGGACATCTCTGAGCGGTTGACCAATCACAACAGAGCCAGCCAGCTAACCAATCAGAGCAGACTGGGCTCTGGTTTCAGACAGAGGGTGAAAAGAGGTGCTGCAGCACAGGCAGTATGAGAGAAATAAAGAGCTTTTTGAACATTAAAACATGGAGACGTGTCCCAGTAGAGACACTACATACTGATATACACCTGAACATCAGCAGGAGAGGACTCTTTAAAGTAGAGACACTACATACTGATATACACCTGAACATCAGCAGGAGAGGACTCTTTAAAGTAGAGACACTATATACTGATATACACCTGAACATCAGCTGGAGAGGACTCTTTAAAGTAGAGACACTACATACTGATATACACCTGAACATCAGCAGGAGAGGACTCTTTAAAGTAGAGACACTACATACTGATATACACCTGAACATCAGCAGGAGAGGACTCTTTAAAGTAGAGACACTACATACTGATATACACCTGAACATCAGCAGGAGAGGACTCTTTAAAGTAGAGACACTACATACTGATATACACCTAAACATCAGCAGGAGAGGACTCTTTAAAGTAGAGACACTACATACTGATATACACCTGAACATCAGCAGGAGAGGACTCTTTAAAGTAGAGACACTACATACTGATATACACCTGAACATCAGCAGGAGAGGACTCTTTAAAGTAGAGACACTACATACTGATATACACCTGAACATCAGCAGGAGAGGACTCTTTAAAGTAGAGACACTACATACTGATATTAACCTGAACATCAGCAGGAGAGGACTCTTTAAAGTAGAGACACTACATACTGATATACACCTGGACATCAGCAGGAGAGGACTCTTTAAAGTAGAAACACTACATACTGATATGAAGCTGAAAATGAGCATAGTGGGTCCCTTGAAGAGAAAAGCAACAAAACAAACACAATACATTGTTTTCTTTGGGTTCTGGTTACTCTTCTGACAGTTAAAACCTTGATCAAAACAATCAGTGTATGGAGATTAAATTATCTTCAAATGCAGAGAGCTTTATGAGGCATTTGCATAACTGAGAAAGAAACCAGTTGCCATGGCGTTACTGCTGCTAGTGGAGACACAAACTTTCCATTGTGGACATCATGCATTGGAGCAGATCCGTTTGGAGGACTTTGTATTTGTTAATGGTGAAGTTAATCATGCACAAAAGTAGAGTTTAGAATACCTCTTGGGTGATTTGGGTTAAATCCTCCCATTCAGTGACATTGTAAATGTTTTGTAGCATTTTTGTGTTGTCAATGTTTTTATTTCTAAATATCTCAACATCTATTAGAAGGTTTGCCATATCCTTTTGTGCGAACATTTATGCTCCCCAGACTATTGGCAAAGAAATATCCAATTACAAACGCTGCCAGCTGCTTTGGACTTGTTTTCTAACTAATGTTAAAAGGGCTACATTAACATTGAAAACATGTTATCAACCACAATTACACTCAAAAGAAAACATATTATACACTCTGACACTGGGTTAATCAGTTTAGTCATTTGGACGTTTTTTTTTTTTTTTAAATGGAAGTGGGTGATAACCCGTATGCAACATTTCCCACAGTGAACTAAAAGGGAAAATACCTCTGATGTGCATGAGTGAATAAATTATCAGAGCACAGCTGGTCAATTATTTTGTAAATCTACAGTGACCGGTCACTTTGTGCATGTGCCTGAAGGGATGTGCATTCCCCATGTGTTATCCCCAAGAGATGCAAAACATTTTCTAGAAAAATATATTGTTAAATACACAAAAATATGAAATCATAAAATATGACGCACCAAAGACAGAACAAATAATTTCGACAGGCAAACAAACACACACGGTTAAGCGTGTATCATCAGCATAAAAATGTTCCAACTCTTGTTGTTAAAATAAATTCAAGTTACTTCTTCTGTATCTTTCAACACTTCATCGTTCAAATGGACAAATGATGGGGAAAAAAGACAAAAACCAAGATCGCGTCAAAGCTCTGATTGTTCATCACTTTTTCTCCAGCTCAAAAATATTTGTTGATTAAATAACGGCAGAAAAATTATCAGTAAAAATGTTTTATAATTTGCTGGTTACATCCTAACGCAGCGTCCACACGGCGGCGTGCGTTGAAGCTTCGTGGCGGGCGTGTCTGAAGCTCGACCAACAACCAATCACATGAATCTCCCGCCCCGGACACACAAGCACGCGGTTTGATTGGCTAGAGCTTGTACTGGCATATGATTCGATTGGCTGACGCTTCCGTCGAAGCTTCAAAAGTTGAACACTGCTCAACTTTTGAAGCGAGCAACGCTCCCACAATGCAGTTCGGCAAAGTGTGACATCACCCCATTCAAAGTGAATGGGCAGAAGCGCTGAAGCTTCAACGCACGCCGCCGTGTGGACGGGCCGTAAGATGTTTCTTTGTTTGTATCATGTCAGGGGGACAATCTTTTTTTATTTTAAGACATGATGGTGGGCTTTGATACGTTATGATATAGACTGAGGGATGTAGAGGATTCCCTCGGGGAAAAAGACAATGAAAGCCTGTGTCAAAGAATAAAACAAGGAAATGTAAAAGAGAAACTGTAACAGTCGAAAAACAAAGTAGAAATGATTTGCCTTTCCTACAACTACACCCTCGCAACAAGTATGGATTAATACATCAATAAGGCTCTACAGCGTTTACCTGGATTCACCTTATCGCAGTGGAATATCTCTAATATTCACCGTGTAAACTCTATATCCCCAAGAGGAAATGAATACAGACAATCTGACAAAGAGAAACAGAATCAGCGAGCAAAAGTGAATATGTGACAGGTAGAGTTACGCCACGATACAAGAGTCATTCCCAGAGGACATTTCTAGCTCTACTTCACTGCTGATGCCTTGTCACTCCACAGCCACCATCTGTTGAAGAGTCACCGCTGAACCCTCTGATATCTGTCTGAAACCAGTATGATTTGGTTCTGTTTTGAGTATTATATCACTACAGCCTAATGCATAAGCTTTACTTGTTGCCTCTTAAAGAAGAATCCAGGAATAAATACTGAGTTTTTCTTATGAGTGTCGGTTAGCTTACATTCCTGTCCAAGAAAGCAAAGGACAATAGGGCTGCCGTTGACCAAAGTTCAAGCGATTAGTCGTCTAGTCACGCACGTTATGAACACAAGTCACATTCATCCATTCATACAGGAAACATGAAATATTAAAACACCACCAGCAGGAATGTGTGTTTGATTTATTTATGATTGATTTTGTCTTTGGCTTCATTAAATGGTTTCATTTCCCAGCTGAGAAAGAACAGATATGAGTAACATCATGGCAGATTGTGCTAAACTATAAACAATTTTACACGTGCAAAGTGCATATGAGTCACAGCGCAACAATGCTAACGACAGAAGTGCCAGTAACGATTCAAGCAAGTAGTAACGGAGCAAGTAGCAAAGAAATCACTCAACATTTTGTTAATTTATTCTTTAAACACAGTATGTTACCGAGATGTTGGGCAGCTGCTCGGTAAGAGATTAGACCTTTACTGTGGCCTCCAAATTCTTCTTTTAGTTAAGAGTCTACCATCAGCAGTACTATACTGATATAGAGACACAGATGGGACCGGTCAGATGGACGTGAGAGATTGTAAACTCACTTTAAGGTAGCTTTCATCGACCACGTCGCCTCATTCTGGGTTGAATTGGATTGTAAACCCATTCGAACTCAATTTACTCATCTTTTGAAGCTGTCGTATAAATCTCTGTGACATATATTCATAGTGTACTATGGTTTTGGGAGTTTGAAGACTTATTTTTCTTCACTGAGACACAAACAACACAATTCAATATTTCAGTATTACCCTAGAATATACTGCTGCCTGTAACCCGAATACCATCCCTGGAAAATAAAGCAACAAAATGAACAAATCACATGGTGTCTCATCAGAGGGGAATCTCTATTAAATCAGAGAGAGAGAGTTGAAATGGCTTCCAGTGATATATGAACAGTGAATATCACTTTATAATACATCATATGGTTTTCGCTATGGTAACAGAAAATAATGTTGATAGACACCTTTTTCTTTTGAATTTTCTGTATGAAATTATCAGCATGAAGCATTCATAAGCCCCCCTAGTTGGTCATTTACCCACTGAGGCCAGAGAGAACCCTTTCTCATTAAAGCTATAATTGCATGGTGTAGAGTACCGGCACCTTTTTATCCCAATTCAAGCACTGGTTATGGCAAATGGAAGAAAATGTATCATAGTGCGTGAATGAGATTAACCCAACAATTCAGTGGTCAAATGAAACTCTAACCCATTGCCTCCAGTATATCCTTTCTTTTTCCTTATCTCTTCTTGTTTCCGCGGTCTATCACAGTTGCACAGCGTGACTCGAAGAATGAACAACTGGCAGGGAGCTAAAACTCCCCGAGGACCGAGGATGTCAGACGGATACCAACCAAGATGGAGTAAGCCCTTGTTCTTCACAATAGGCTGCACTTCATCAAGTCGTGAAGCTCTGATTGCCCTCAGGACTATTAGACGGTGGAAATAAGGGCCAGGTAGCCCTCACCTTGAATGAAATGCCCCCACAAGGTCAGTCTGTTTAATGTAAGGATCGTCGATCTGTTCACATGTTTTCGTTGCAACTCGAGGCCTTGTTTATGTATGTGAAGGCTTGAATAACTAACTGATTGATGTGAAAAAGGTTCAATACAAAGGAAACTTCATGGTTTATTTATATCAACCGTTATTGTAGAGCAAATTACATGAATTCATTGTGGTAGGGTTGCAACAGATCTCTATAAAGGTCACTATACTAGCCCAGATCTTTTCTGTAGCTCAATGCAATCGCTCATTCTGCATTTCCTACGATTTTATTAAAAAAGTCAAGTGTGTTAATGGGGTTAACTGTGAAAACTCTCAACAAATAGATATACAAATATGGAGTGGCTATAGGAAATATTCACAGTTATAACAACGTTATATACAACGTATGGCAGTGTGGATATTTGTTTTATTGTAAGTCCAGAACAAAAAGCCATTACACTAATTCCCTATATACATCTTTGAAACAGGCTTTTTAAAATTGTTTTATTTGAACATATTTCAATTTCTTGTCAGCTTTAATTCACGGGAATTTCATTAGGATCTCTGTCGATGTTTGATCTTGTTCTGTATTTATTTTAATATTATTTTAATATTGTTATGTTTTCTGTAAAGCACTTTGGGCTGCTTTGTGCATGAAAGGTGCTATAAAAATAAAGTGTATTATTATTATTATTATATTAACAACCAAATCTTGTTTGATTAGTTGAACAAACAAGAGAGAAAACGAGTGAAAGCAGATGATGGTGTTGCTCATCCTGATGGATCCTTTGCACAGTCATGTCGATGGCGACCTTTTCAAAATGGTAGAAACATAAGAACCAAACAGCCTCGGGGAACATTTCACTGCTTGGATGTGAGAAAATCAGCGTGATGTGATTGATTGATGTTTTCTATGCAATTACAAACTGAGAGGGACACAGATTAAAGCCTTGCATGGGGCCTTTTGTTGATGACATTCCAAATATCAAATCCCGTGTTACAGATTACAGTTATTCCTTTGAAGTGACAGAACAGGTATTTACCGATGAAAAGGGAGATTAATTGGTTGGTGGTGCTTAAGAAATCCTCATTACGGAAGACGCTGTGATATTAATTGGTGCATCATTGGTCCGTGAAATGCTCTGTTTTTACCCTGTCAGTCATCGTGTGAAACTGTGTTGCCCACATCACTAGGAATAATACATCTAATATCACCTTTGTTGTGGAAAATGCAAAACTGTTGCTCAATATTAAATAAGATCTCTAACTTTTTGGCAAGGTTAGTTTGTTGTTAGTATAGTGTGTCGAAAATATGCAAAAAACGACATAGTATAGTACGTCGAAACTATTTATAACAATAACTGTCGTCTTTTTGCATATATTCGACAAATTATACTGTTTTTTTTGCATATTTTTGACTTACTATGTGGTTTTTTTTCATGTATTTTTCGACATGCAATACTATGTCGTTTTTGTTGTCGAAAATATTTGAAAAAAAACACAAATGATACTGTATATTTCATTATTAGTTAAAGGAGGGGTATGTCATTTATTTCAGAAACACTTTTTGTTATATTCCATGGAATGCTCTTAACATGCCGATAGCAATGAATATATTAAATGCTTTGACAATAAATACATAAAAAAATGTCATCTGTGGAAGCCGTGGTGCTGTAAAAAGCACGACCAATCATCTGAGCCGGCCCGGCTAAAATAACTGGATGGCCTACCTGCCTGTCAGCCTTCCATCTGTGCACAAACTTATCTCGTGCCCTCATTGGTCATGTGCGCGTTCGTGTGTGTTGGAGGAGGGGCTCTGTAAGGAAGTGGCAGATTTTTTCCGGCTGTGTATTTTCAAATTCTAGCGCACTCGAGCTGGTTTCTCCGAAATCACCTACCCCACCTTTAATACATTCTAGAAAAACATTTCTTGTGGAAAGGAAAGTGGATGAGCAAAATGAAATATTTCATCTTGTGAGATCCACGTTTTGATATGGTATCTATTGGAAATGTCATTTTAAATAAATCTCAACATGTGAGTAAAGTTAACACCTCAGTTTAGCCACAGCATGAGGTTTGTTCATCCTCCATTAAGCCATCTGATAAGGTGTGATGAAGCATATCTTTTTTGCTATGCCAACATTAATTACAGACATCAATTCATTAATATTCACCTCCGCTTCAAGTCTTCCCACCGGTAACTAAGGCCCACCTGTTTCTGTGATGAAGATTGGATCAGGGTTTAGGAATATCTCACGGTGAAGACGAAGGTGCTTTTTTTTTGGCAGCAGAGTGAAACAGAACAGACGGTGGTGATTCTGAACGTCCACTCTCATTCAGACGGCCATTTATCACTCAGACTCAGATCTCAAAGTGGAGTGGACCTCTCAGTATCATATGGATATTAGTTAACATGACACTGACTTATTGTTGGTGTGTAAATACATAAGAACTCATTGTATGTTGCACATTTCTAATAATAATAATAATAATAGATGACATTTGTATAGCGCCTTTCAAGGGACCCAAGGCCTCTTTACATGGTAAACAAACAAATGGGGCAAATAATAAAGTAAAACAGTAATTAAATAGCAGTAGGAGTGTAACCAGGGGGACTGTGATGGGTTAGGGGTCAAAGGCCATGGTGAACCTCTCTGTCCATACTACTGACTTGGCAATGTTCAGAAAATACTATGCTGCAATATTCTTAGAAGCACCGTGAATACGTCCAAAATATAGACTTAAAAAGAATCCCTTTTACTGCTTACACACAAACACAAAAGCATTGTTGGAAGAGATTAGCCGTCCCCTGACTACAAGGCCCCCTGCCATTGGCCCCCACAAACGCAGCACACCTGAGTTTTACCCTTTGTAGTGCCTTGAAATCTTCTTCCTGAAAACACAATTTGTGGCATTGCCTGTTATCTTTCAACAGAACTTCAAAATGGACAAAAGAAGACAACTTGAAGAGGTGGGAGTTGTGGTTCTCTAGATAAAAAACAGTAGTAAAATAGTGTCATTTATATAATCTCTATTTGCCTTTTTACACTAAATGCCAACATTTACACACACATTCATACACTGATGGCACTGTTGCCATACAAGGTGCCTAGATGCTCATCAGGATTTAATACAATGCTCATTCACATACCCTGGCACATTAATGGTTGTGCATCCCAGAGCAATTTGGGATTCAGTATCTTGTCCAACAAACAATTCAACACTTTTTGGGAGCCACATCTACCCATGGTCAATTGGATAAAACCCATTCTTCCCTGGCTTTCCAAAATCACACCATAGCAATAGCCCCATTTTTATAAGGTCCCAACTTAAACTGGGTAAGGATGGTCCCAGTTCACACACACACCTTTTGCCTACCAAAAAAAAACATGATATCACAAATCTTGAGTCACATTAGCATAGAAAATCCCCCCCCCCCAAAAAGCTATTAATCTTTTTTCCATTTGACACTTTTTCACTTCACATATTTAATAGTCAGTACGATCATTTATTCAAATGCTGGTACAAGGTATAAAGTTGCTTTTTACATTAAAACAATGGTTCCCCTTCAGATACCTGCATCAGATAGCTTTATTATTAAGCAGCTAGATGTATAGAGATCATTTTAATCATGATTGAATCAAGGTTTATTTCATTTCATTTCATTTCAAACCTTTATTTATTCAGGTTGTATCCCATTGAGATCATTGACCTCTTTTTCAAGGGAGACCTGCTCAAGTAGGTTCCACATGAAACATTAAAAACATAAACAGAACAACAAAAGGACATCATACAGTAGCATTACAGGGATTACAATTTACATACTATCCACATGCACAGGTACCAACAGCTTCCGATTGAGTAGCATCCAACCGAGCTTTAAAAACATTTAGTGGCACCAGATTGCTCAGTTTCCATTTTAATTGCAGACTATTCCAGGACAGAGGAGCTGCGCATCTAAATGCTATTTTCCCTAAGACAGTCCTAGCAGTTGGCACATTTAATAAAACCACAGCATGCGATCTCAGGCAGTAGCCACTTACAATTCGCCGTGAGATCAGGGAGCAGATGTAGGATGGAAGTTTCCCTAACATGGCTTTATATATAAAAATGTACCAGTGACTGAGCCTCCGTACAGTTAGTGAAGGCAGACCAGCCCTTGCATACAGGGTACAGTGATGAGTTAATGCTTTACAGTTTGTCACAAATCTCAGTGCACTGTGATATTTACATTCAAGCATTATTCAGTCATTGCTGCACATTTACTTCAGTCACAAAACAAAGCCCCCCAGCAGTAGTATTGTTTGCACTTCTATTGCATTGCATTAAAGGAAATATTTTGTTTAACTAACGTGAACAATCTAAGGGACGTTGTAATTTGGTGAATCCCAGGGGACAGTTTGCTCTTTACTCAGGTGGGCTAGGGTCTGTGTGAGGAGACACTCTCTGTAACTGCTCCATCACAACAACAGTGTGCATACTGTATGAGTCAGTGTGTACACATGGCTGAGTGTTCATCCTATAACTCATGCTCGTGTCGTTCTGGAGATACGACAGGATCTCTGGGGGTTTCATTCAACCCCATCTCCGTCCTTTTTCTGCCTCTCACTCCGGCTCAGTATCTGTGATCACAATGAGCCTGTGTTTTGTCTCAGCTCATGTTCCTGATAACAGCTAATGAGTAATCACAATGAAAGTGTCCCTGCTCGCCCCTCAGAAATAATTCAATTAATTAATAATGAAAGTCTGACAAAAGGTCTGAGTGTGGGGGAGTGGACCCCACCTGGGATAATGAAAAAAGCCTTTATCTGTTATGATAAACACGTTGGTTTTTGTTTGATTTGCATCATGGTTTGTGACAGTGTTGGAAGATATTCAGATTCTACTTTAGTAAAAATAGGAATATCACACGGAAAGACCTGAAGTACTTTAGAGGTCCTGCGTTTAAAACATAAGTAAAAAAGGGACAGTGTGTAGGATTTTGCACCATCTAGCATTGTGTTTGCAGATTGCAACCAACTATATACCCCTCCCTTTACATGACTATAATAACTAAAGCTAGTTAATAACACTTTACAAGAGTGTCTGAGGACTACGGTCGCCCTTAAGGGATTATTAATTAAGTATTTCTTTAATAAACACCCAGGAGACAGCAAGTCAGTTTAGGACAGGGGTGTCAAACTCAATTTCATCACGGGCCACATCAGCATTATGGTTGCACTCAAAGGGCCGGTTGTAACTTGAAGACTATATCATTAATTAATATAACTTCATAATTAACTACGTCTGAAAGCAGAAGTCAAGAGCAAATAATTGCAAGTCTCTTCAGTAAGAATGTCACAATATGATTTTAAAAGAAAAGCCACATTCTGGAAAAACATTGATTGTGACATTTTGAAAAAGAGAAGTGACATTTTGAATTATTCAATAATATGAGAAAAAGGCTAATTCTAAGAAAAAAGGCATATTTGGACAAAAAAAGTCAAATTCTGAGAAAAAGGCAAATTTGAGATGCATTGTGGGACATGTCGTTTATGGGCAACGTGCTTCTGTAAAGTAGCATGTAACCGTATAATAAACATATTATATTCTTTGCAAGCTCTTGTGGGGCCACATAAAATGAAGTCGCAGGCCGGATTTGGCCCCCGGGCCTTGAGTTTGACACCCCTGGTTAAGGATGTTTACTGGTTCTTTTTAATCTAATTTCATTCCAATTCATTTTGATCTCGTTCATTTTTTTAAACTGAAATACAAACAAAAAACACAGTTACAAGGTGTTGCTTGATGGTTATATGAATAAACAAGAGTAAACAAACATTTGACATAGTGAATAACCATTAGCATTGATGCTAACCAAACATTTGAATTTTCATTAACATGCTACACGATTAGTATTACACATTGATTTAGAGTCTCGAGCACAATTATTTGTATCAAACATGTAGGCAAATGTGTTTCAGTAGACAATTAGTTAGTACTTACAGACATAAAAGGTCCTTGGAAGGAGAGTGCATGGACAGAGGAAACAACCCATGTGCTCCATAGAAAGCCAGAAACAGGAAACTACAGCAAGCCTTTAAGGACATACAGTGCAAAACAAGAAACACTCTGCTGGCCTTCTTAAAGGTGCAGCACAAATAAATCTGCTGAATTAATGCATACATTTTATTTCAGTGCTGTAGCTGTTTTAGCTGCTTAATTTACTGTTGGGTAATTCAACCTACTGTAATGCATCATACTGTATAAAATCACTTCATGTTTGTAGCAGCGCTCCTGTAGAAATCTCTAAAATCTCATCTGAGAAAAACAGCCTTAATTGCAGCTTTGTTCAAATTAATGTTCATTACCCATAAAGACATATTTTATTAAAACAAAAATAATCAATCTGTGAGTGGCTGTGAATGGTAACGAACCAGTTTTGATCCTTTTTCTTATCTAAATGATTATCACCTCTACAAAGCTTTTTTTCTTTTCTTTTCCGCTTTGACCTAATAACATCACATCAAAGCATACAAAACTCAAATTAATTGCAGCTCAAATCATGACAAAACACCGCCTGTGTTTCAACAATTTCATTTTCCTATCTTTTCGGCCATAAAACAGGTTATCATTTGATTTACCCAGTAATGAACACCTGGGCACTTCATAACCAGCGGTGACTGGGGATCATTTACTGCAAGAATTCAATTAAGCATCATGACTGGTTGGCATGCCAATGTTGGCTCAAGCAGGGCTGAAGCAGGCAAGTTCACATAAGACTCTGTCCAGATTGTGGTTTCCATATTTTTCACAGAAATACGACAACAGTTTTTCACACAATTTCATTTGAGAGTTGGACAAAAAGATTGATACCACTTACATGGGTCCACATATGGGTCTGTTAGCTTAGCTTAGCATTGGAATCAGGGGGCAACAGTTCCTATGGAAAGGTTTAAAAAGATTATCCTACCGTAACTTCAAATTTAAAGCTCACAAATCCAAGATATAAAATAACAATGTTAGGTTGGAAGGAAAGCAGCATCACTCCAGAAAGTCAATGCAGCCTGCCATGACATAGTCCATGTCATAGCATCCCTGAAAAGTACAACTTGTTGTTACAATTTGATATAAGTACAGATTGAGCTAGTATCATAGGCTAAAGTTTTCCCCCAGCTTTCAGTCATTATACTAAGCTAAGCTAAGCATTTCCTGGATGGAACCTTATATTTAACAGTGAGGTATCAGAGTGCCGTTGATCCTATAATCTATCACTAAAAAGGATAAGCATGTTTTCTTTTTGAAATTCAAGCACAAGTTGACACTATAAAACAGATAGTGATAGCATCTGTAAAAAAGGATATCATGGAGACGAGGTATGCCTCAGCCCACTGACTGAAACCTGAAAGTGTTTGAAATGGAGCGTGCACTGAACACATTGGAGCTCCCACAGGTTCAGCAGATTGGTCCAGATGAGACATGAGATAGCCATATGGTGAGCCTGACGCAGTGCTTTGCTGCTCTTCCTCCGTCTCACCCCTCTCCCCAGACTCTGAGCAACCTGTCCGCCAGTAAGTAAGGCTTCTCTGAACAGAGGATCATCAGGGGCGACATCAAAGGGGAATCTGACACTTCATCAGACTGAATATTCTCTATATGCTAACACACAGCTGACCAAAACAAAACAGCTTAGTGTGGTCGGTCTTTGAGAAGCATTTGCAATTAAAATGGCTGTTGCATGCATTCAGTCAATATAACGAGGCTCATATCTATAGCAGTTTACTTTGTGAACTGTTGAGCAGTCTGCCAAGCCAGCAGAATCTTATACTGTGTACCATATACTATATCTAATAGAACAACTTGGTCTCCGAACTGCAGGGTCAGCTATTACTTAAGAATATGATGGCTGATACACTTCGATCTGAACTGCTGACAAAGCTGGAAGGATCGACCTGTGCAACCAACGCTGAATTCTGTGGTGAGTGCACAAAAAGTTGCAAGGTAGGTGTAAAGAAAGTGGTATTGGTGAGAATTACAGGTAGGTTCAGGAGCTTTTTCACTATAAGACAACTTGAAATGTTGACATTTCCACATTTCTTAGCACTTTTAGGACTTCTTCTACACATTTAGTCCAAAATAAGCCTAACAGTAACACTATAGGTCAACTCCATTCAAATGTTAATCTTAATTCAAGAGACTAAACACCAATAATGCTCCGAATAATGGATGGTTTAAAGGTTCCACGAAAACTCCTTCCGCTGATGAAGTCCGTACGATAAAATGCTGCAGAACAAGTAAGTGGACCTTGAGTTGACCTGAAATGCCAATTTTCACATCCATTACTTCCTTTGGTAAGTGTTGGCGCGTTCCCAGTTCTCAGTAGTGACTTTGGTTGGTTCAGTGTTATCATAAATGACAGAAATCACAGCCAAATCTATACAAAACACCAGCCTCGGTGAAATAAACCAGCATTATCCTTTAACCCCAATCACATTCAGCCCTTTTTCTGCATGCCATCAAGATACTTTCTGCATTACTGACAACACCATTGGGGACCACTACATTAGACTGTGTGACAAATAAAAAGATGGGTTGCTGTTGGAAACCCCACGTGTGCCCAGATGGCCTTTTTGTATCCGTGGGCCATTTCCGTGGCTGCAACTATAAACAGTTTTATGCCATCTGCTTGGTGATGGATTCGAGTCCATCTGTCTAATCAAGCATCTCCAGAAGCTTGTTCGTGGTTTGCGGGAAGCGTAGGAAACGATTCAGTCAGGGGCCATGACTCCATACATATGTAAATATGAATATGTTCCGTAGCCTATAGATTTTGTCCGTGGAATTGAACGTTATCCCAACATCCTCTCCTTCATATGGATTGTTACATTCAGCTGTGGTAGGCCAGACTGCTTATTTATTATTAATGCACTGCAGGAGAGGGGTTATTCCCTTATTGTACACTATGCTACACCACAGCATATTAGATTTAATGAAACCTCTTTTACTCTCCCCTGTTATATGGCAACCGGGGGAAGGTTTGTAAAGGTTTTCCTAAGCAGACAATGCTATATTTCAGCATCCGGAATGATCCACACATCCACACCTGGTAGTTGTTTGGTATTTTTGCGAGATTCTCCACCTGAGAACAGAGCAGCATTTTAGTGAGTCTTTTACAAAGGGAATACTACTTACTGTAGTCTGTCGAAAAACAATTGCTTTAATTCTTTATTTGGAGTCACATATTATACAGTTTGCTCAACCATAATCACTTTGATCAATACACCAAGTGTTTCCAGCATAATTGCACACAACCAAAGCACAAACAAAACGTAAAAACAAAACAGGGAACACAAAGGCATCTTTAAGATATTTAAGAACGAAATGTAATACGTCTACTTTTTACAAACTACCGCAAATGTACTCTCCTGAAGCATCGTGGAGAAAGTGATTCATCCCAATACAAACATTTGATAGATTGTATCGTACCAGTGGGGTCCATTTTAAGCCATTTCTTTGTAATTGCTTTTTCTAGCAACTACACTCAGTAATCCAAATCGGTAATTTGTTTTTGGGTTTGTGGGTTTGAATGTAAAAGTCCAAAAGAAAGTTCATTTCATTTAAGGATGATGATTGAAATGCCCTAACCCTAACCCTAACCCTAACCCAATACGTTTTTACGTGCCCAGAACAAGGGTTAATGCAAGACAAGTGATGTCAACATACACTAAATTACATCCATACCGTACCAAATTCTTTCCCCAATGGTGTTGTGGTCACATGTCATCTCTGCCTGGACACTGTTCAGAGGCAGAGACATTGTGAGTGAATTAAGCAAACATATCTATAAACCATACTGGAGTCATGAAAAGACGGTCAAGTTGGATATTGGGCATACAAAGCAAGTGTTTATAAGAACTTATCTGATGCATCTTGAAAGCTTGATGGTGACAGTATTTCTGCATTCACTCATTTGTATAGTGTCTTATGAGTTACATTCTGCAATATAAGGTATGTTATTCCCCATGTTAAACTTGAAATGGAGCAAAAACAATCTTCTTCACTCAGCTATTGATCTGGCATGCCAAAGCATTTCTCACAAGTCCTTCCCTTTATGAATAACCATGCAGTTCTCGGGCTGTTTGCTTTCCCCAGCGCTGGTTGAACTTGGCCAGGCATGTACTAGAATCACTGCTGACATGATTCATGTTCACAAGAGGATTAAGATAGGGGTGATACATAACTGACTGCTATTCATTTTGCTCTCTATACTTCAGTATTGCGGTTTTGGTTTGAGCCCTGCTGGCTGTAGAACATGCCTGAGTGCTCCTCTCTCTCCCTGAGCTACAAATCAGCCAACCAAAGCCATTCCACCATGCAGTCCGGCACACACACACACACACATACATGTTACGGACTGGTTGACCAGGCACTTGCATTGAACGCCTGTACACACTCACAAATACACACTCTTACACACAGGTGTCTGGCTAACAAGACAGTTTGACATGTGCGAGCAGGTTCTGCTGACCAGAGGGAGATTCTAACTGACGTTAGGAGAAATCCCACAGTCATTTAACTCCTGGCCTTGCTGTTTCACACCCGCTCTCTGTAGACTGCCTAACACAAGCCAGGCTGTCAGAAGGGAGGGAGAGAGAGTGTGTGTGTGTGTGTGTGTGTGTGTGTGTGTGTGTGTGTGTGTGTGTGTGTGTGTGTGTGTGTGTGTGTGTGTGTGTGTGTGTGTGTGTGTGTGTGTGTGTGTGTGTGTGTGTGTGTGTGCGTGCGTGCGTGTGTGTGTGTGTGTGAGCGTACCTCTGCATACTTAGGTGCATGGGTCTGAATGGATGCCTGCATTTACCTCAAGTATGTGTATGTGTGGTGTGTGGTGTGTGTGTGTGTGTGTGTGTGTGTGTGTGTGTGTGTGGTGTGTGTGTGTGTGTGTGTGTGTGTGTGTGTGTGTGTGTGTGTGTGTGTGTGTGTATGTGTCTGTGTGTGTGAGCTTCTAATGAGCTCAGTGGCTGAGGGTAAAGAGGAGCCTGAGGCGAGGAAAATCCCTCGTGATACATTTGTGTTTCTGAGTTTTTGTGTGTGTGAGGCAGTGTTTTTCAAAGATAAACAGACATACGAGGCAGACAATGAAACAAAGAAAAAGATAAACAAAGGATTTGTTTGTTATATATCTTAAATCGAAATAATAATGTCCATAGGCGTTTAGCAAATGGTAAAATACTATAAAAGTCAGAAGTTAAAATTATACATTTCATCATAAACTAGCCAAGCAAAGCTATTCCTCATGGATGTTCCTTATGGTACAGGAGCACACAGTAATCAACACTCTTGTAGGAATTGCATGGTTGCTTTCAGGTTTCCAATTAGTACGATTTAAAGAGGCCCTGTTATGCCTGAAACGCCTCCATTTGACTCCTTTGTTTACCCCAGTAACATAGTGACATCACTATATAATACTTGCACTTCTATTGGGCAGTGTTTGAACACATTGTACATGATAGGCTAAGGGGCGGGACATCTCTAAGTGGTTGACCAGTCACAACAGAGCAGGCCAGCTGTGTATTTGTGTGTGTGAGTGTGTGTGTGTGTGCGTGTGTGTCCTGTTGCAAATCCTGACTTAATTGCCAAGACTACGTGTCAATGTGCACGGATGCATTACACAGCACTGAAACTGTCATGACCGGGACGAGTGTGTATGTGTGTCCGCCTGTGTGACTTTCAGCATGAATGATCACATAAAGATCACTGGAAGGTTGACAGTTCTTTGCAGAAAAGAGCCAGGTCTAATTGATTCAAAATAATCCATCACTGCACAGTGTCAACTAAGTTGCTTGGAAAAAAGTTATGTTAGACTCAAGGACATTTTGAGGCTGTGTTATCGCAAAGAAAGCAAGACATTCGGATAGAAACAGGGCGCAAGCCAATGGAAATGTACTGTGAAAAAACAGGGAAGACATATTTTTCATATATGTCTGAAAACAGGAAACAGCTACATTTGTACAACAAGACAGAAACAAACTAGACTAATATAAATGGAAAAGAAAATGTGCAAAAATAAATCATAAAATGAAATATTTTAGCAATGCAACCTGCTATGGAAACCACAGGTGGGGATGGTAGTATTATAATTAATCGCTGAATGTTCCTACATCTGGTTTCAGCACTCCAGGGGAGAGGCAGGATGCCTTTAAAAAGAGATTTATAATAAGGTTGCTGCCAGAAGTTAGTCAAGCAACACAAATGTATTTCCTTTCGTCTCTTAGCACAGGTGCTTCTCAGTCAAAATACCATATATTATCTGAGAAAAATAATACCCAGAAATACATATGTCCTCCTTTACTCTCTATCTTTTGTCCTATAGTCTGTTAATTTGTACTGAGCGATCGTACACCCCGCATAACAGAGTTCATCATTATATTTTACAGTATTTGAGGCTTTTTCAAGCTCTTATTAAAGTCTAACATGCCTCATATCAGCTCACTGTCAGGGTGTGTCTGCACAAATGAACACAAACTGTGCGGAGACCTAAAGAGGAAAAGTAAGAAGAAGCAAAGACAGGAGAGCAAGATAAGGGGAGGATAAGAAGCATTTCAGAAGGATTATAAAAGCAACTACAAGAACTTTCAGGAAGGTGAAGTGCAAGTTCAAAAAATGGTAGAATAGACGCAGAAATTCAATAAAGCGGACAGATCGTTTAAATTGGAACAGACAGATGCCTTCAGGGCAATCTGTGTACCTTAAGGCAAAGTTAAGGAGGGCAACGCCTGTGCTATTAGTATTCTGTGGCCTTCTGTAAGAGCTGTTTTAGCTTTATATTACATATGCATCCGACATAATCTCCACCAAACATCCTAATTTTAATTGGGGATAAATCGATTTTTTCATGTGGAAAAACAATTATTTTCCATTTTCTCCTTTCCCTCTTCGACACAGAGTACATTCCTGTATTTCATCACAGGGGTCAGACACACACACACACACACACACACACACACACACACACACACACACACACACACACACACACACACACACACACACACACTCACACAGAACATCGTGTCATGAATAGTGAACCCATCTCTTACTCACATGGGTGTCAGGTGATTATGTGATAAAGTACAGATCAGATAAATAGGTCAAGACAAGTTCAGACTAAATATTCTAGCACCAGTATTAACACAGTATTGCTTCACAAGTCAGAGCACATTTTTTAGACAGCCTAACTGGAAAATCTTTGTTTGATCTGCAAATTGGCTTCTCTGTCAGCTGAATGCATTTGACTCAGCGGGCGTGGAATCAATAACAGGCTGTTGTTGTGAGCTGTCAGCATTTTTCGTTTCGTTTGGCATTAGAATAATCATTAACTAAACGTTTGCTGTTGAAAACAAACGAAAATGAGCATATTATGTCCTTTTAAGTTACATTTAACTCTTTTACAAACAGTTAAGTTACCACAAAAGGTACCTCTGAATTGCAGCTGAGTAGAATTATGAAGTGGCATAAAATACAAATACACATTAAGGTAAAGATACGTCAACAAAAAGGACAGTACTTGATACATGAACATTGTCATATATCACCACTGGCTTCATCGTTACTCTGCAACAAACTAATGTTAACAACTTAACTTTACTAATATTGTACCATACTTTTTACTTTTACAATTCATAGACTTTCAGAAGATAGACATACTACACAGACGAAGAGGCCACAGGACCTGATATTGAGGAGGCCTTAAAGGTCACCTATTATGCAAAATCCACTTCTTCATGTCTCTTCTACATCAACATGTGTCCCCTCTTCTTCGTGTCTCTTCTACATCAACATGTGTCCCCTCTTCTTCGTGTCTCTTCTACATCAACATGTATCCCCTCTTCTTCGTGTCTCTTCTACATCAACATGTGTCCCCTCTTCTTCGTGTCTCTTCTACATCAACATGTGTCCCCTCTTCTTCGTGTCTCTTCTACATCAACATGTGTCCCCTCTTCTTCATGTCTCTTCTACATCAACATGTGTCCCCTCTTCTTCATGTCTCTTCTACATCAACATGTGTCCCCTCTTCTTCATGTCTCTTCTACATCAACATGTGTCCCCTCTGTGAAAAGAGATTCTGAAAGTTTGAGGAAAAAAGATTCTCTCTCTTTTTGTCCTGATCCATTTATATAAAAACCTGTCTGAAAATGAGCTGATCAGATTTTGGCCACTTTATGATGTCATAACGATTTTTTGGCTTGTGTAACCATTAGCCAATCAGCAACCGAGGTAACCCCCCCCCCCACACACACACTTTCATCTAAAGTACCAGACAGTGAATCAGCACTTTTGAAACAGGGCTGAAACAGAGGGGATTATGGGATGCTGCAATGATCTGTTTGGTGTTTCAAGTCAAACCCTTCAGAGACATGTTTGTATATATCTGAGACCTATAATATATTGATGAAAAACAGTATAATAGGGGACCTTTAAGGCACAAACACATTTTGACACCAAGCTAACAATAAGAAGTAAAAATAGTGTCGAGGCTGCAGGACACTGATAAATATTCTCTCTGCAAAACATCCTGTTAACAAGGACAAATAAAGCTCCTAATTTAGATGACATTATCCTCACGGCAAAGTTAGATTACATTGTGAGTTTGAGTGTTCGGGTTATAGGATGTTAGCAAACTCTACAGCAAGTTCTTTTGGCTATCTTTTAATTTGACAGCCTTTCGGTCATGCAGGAAAAAGGAGCCAAATTGCAATTTTCTGCAACAACCGTTAATCAATCACAGACTCTCAGTTGTTAAACATATCTTAACAACAAAAAGTTCCATACTTTAGAGGAGTCTCCTTCCACATAGAGATCAAAAACACAGTGATATATGACGGCTTGAATGTAGGTAACAGGGTATTGATGGTAGCGTGCGAAATGCGTGTAATTATAGTAAAGTTGTCATGCATGAAGGCAGCATGTCATATATTTTATTCATGTTGGAAAATGTATAATGAATGGATACGAATAAGAGAAAAAGCCCATTGATTTAACCTAAAGTCACCGCAGAGATAAAGAACTTATCCAATTGAAAGAGCAGTCCAATTGGATTAGCTACACACGCACGCACGCACGCACGCACGCACGCACGCACGCACGCACGCACGCACACACACACACACACACACACACACACACACACACACACACACACACACACACACCACACACACACACACACACACACACACACATACCATGTATACATCACTTCAGGGGACATTACATTGACTTACATGCATTTCCTGGAGACTTATCCTAACCATAACCATAACCATAACCATAACCATAACCCTAAACCCTAACCCACATGCCTAACCCTAACCCTTAACCTTACCCTAACCCTTACCCTAACCAAGTCTTCACCCTAAAATTAATGATTCCCCTCATGGGGACCTCCATTATGTCCCCATAAGGGAGGCGAGTCCCCACACGTGACTGTGTAAACATATTTAGGTCCCCACAAGTATAGTAATGCTAGGCCACACACACACACACACACACACACACACACACACACACACACACACACACACACACACACACACACACACACACCAGGGGAAACTAGTTACTAAGTAGCATTATTTGCTTCTTGACTCAGCATTTCTTTCTTAACAGAAAGGCAGAAAGACGGATGCCCACAACAAAAGTCTGATATTGATCCAACGCCCGCTGCATCAAATGCATTCAATGGGAAGAGGAAGCCAATTTGCAGAACAGGCAGGCTGCCTTAAAAAAATTACACCGACTGAGTTTTTATACAACTATACATTTTCCTTGCAAATACTAACTGGTGCTTTTGTAAGAATCCTATTCTTGGAATGAATTGGCATTAGTGTCAGGTTAATCAATTGATACATCGCTGCAGAGCTTACAAAATAACGACACATTTTTCTGAGATGCAGCCACATCATGGCAGGAAATAAATGAAAGCTGCTTTCATTGTTGGATTTTTGGGAGTCCTACATTTATTTCCAATTTCACATCACTTCAAAACAAGCCAATCATCATCACTTATTGAATCTATTCTAATGACACAAAAGTAACATAAGAAATCGACGATTTAAACGCAACAACCTTAAATATCATGATTTACTTCCTTGAATTATTTTTGCCACAATAATCATGTAGTGAAAATCTACAAACCTTAGTTTAAAAGTTACAAAATCAATCGACCAGCACCTCTAAAGCTCTCTCGCTAATGTGTGATATCTTGACTGTATAATAGTAACCATTGGAGTCAGACTTACATTATCCTGACTTTATGCTAAGCTAAGCTAACCCTAGCCTTACATTTAACAAACAGATATGAGAGTACTATTGATTTTCTTACATTACTCTGAGAAAAAAGTGAATAACTGGATTTCCAATGATTGCTCAGAGCACGCTAGCCCTTATTTAAACAGTTTAGCATTTTAGCATTGACTCAGTCATCAAGCCACATGAACAGACATTCCTCAAAGTCCAGCAAGCATTCAAGTAACACTAAACACTCTGATAGCCTTCCAGTTAGCCAGCCAAATGTTCACTTAGTCAATGAACAACCTAACGAGCCAGCTAGCCAGTCACACGGGCCACCGCTCAAACCTCACAGCGGGAGGATGAGCGCCAGGCTACATCTTTTGGTTCTTAGCCATGCTCCCAGTCATCCATAAAGCCAGAACTCCCATCAGCCAGTCTGAAAAGTCACCCAAATACTTGCCGGGCCAGGCATTCCCTCACCAAGTCCCTCAGCCAACCAAAACAGCTTTTCCCGCCAACGCTTCTACAAGGCTCCAAAGAAAGAGAGCGACCGACAGTCATGAGGTTATCGAGAGAGAAGGTGAGAAAACAGACACACAAATCAGGATAAACAGACAGGAAACATAATAGAAGGATGCCAGACAGCATTCAGCAGCAGAGTCAGCAGATGGTATAGTATTTACTGCATTCATTCAATATTTGCTGGCTGTGAGAAATGAATATGGGACGTGTGTGTGTGTGTGTGTTAGCAGGTGGGGGACAGCATATGTGGTGCACACGTGCAAAATCACTGGAGAAATGAATTTCATTTTGTCAGTTTATGAGACAAAATGGATGAGAAGAAGTGTTGATTTGACGACAGACAAGAAAGCCAATAGAGCAGTACAACACAAAAGCAATATTTCATTTAATAATGGGGCCGTGCTAGCAGAATTGTGGCTATAATGGAGAGCGACATTAGATGATACAAGAGGACCTTTGATGGCCATTCTTTCATGAGGCACAATGCTGCCAAAACACTGCATCATTATACACACTGTGTCTGCACACACACTCCTAAACACTCCTCTGCATACACAAGAGGTGAGTGTACACACATGCATGCCCGTATAGACATAAAACCTTTGCAATATTAATTTGCTGCCTCATGATAAGTGATGAAGCCTTTTAAATGGTTAGTTGAAAGCCCAGTGTACCACCAGGGAGATGCCTCATAATACATCATTCCGTAATTGTGTGTGTGTGTGTGTGTGTGTGTGTAATGATAGAATTAAGAAACAGAATAAATCATGAAAACGGCTCAACATTACATTTTGATATGGCAGCCAGGGGAGCGAGTATAGAGGTCAGATGGTATAGATCGGGAATTTTGCGGTGAATATTAATGGAAACATAACAGGCAAAGCAGAAGGCTCAGCATATTTGTGATCATTTAACAGCTCTCTGGGACACACACCTGCGAACTTAAAGTCATTCGGTTCTGCTGCTATAAGACTTCGTTGTGCCAGTATTCTGCATTATTAATTCATAACAAACGCTCGGTGCCAGTGCCGAGTTGTGTGACACTGATACAGAATAGCAAAGTAAACACAAACTGAAAAAAGCAGCATGGGGTGGCATCTGATCTCAGTGAGGGTATTTGTTTTATTTAAACTTTTCTTTAATCTTTAACCAGACACTGCAAAAACTGAAACGTTGACTTTAATTAAACGTGTTATGTCAACAGATTTCACATCACTATATTAGGTTGTATATATTGTTATATCATAGACAAAATTATTATTTATTACATTATAGAAAACGGTTTACCTCTTATATTAAACTCTTATAATCTTCATACCACCACTGTACCATCCTTGAAAAACACGATTTCTTGAGTTTTGAGAATTTGAAGTCTTTTAAAAGTATGTGTTTTTTTTATAAATGTTTGCATGGACTGCCCCCCCCCCCCCCCCCTCCCTTAGAGGAATTCATCCACAAAAAACACACTGGACGCTGCACTAGGTCAGAAACCAGAGGAGACTGTGAGGTCCACCGTAGACGGACCACTTTTGGACCAAACGTCCTCTCCATTAAAGGCAGCTCACTCTGGAATAGCCTCCCAACTGAGATACGGGATTGTCCCACTTTGAACAGTTTTAAAGGTCAACTCAAAGAATGGTTGAGAAACAACCAGACGTGCAATCACCGCTAAATGCACTTTAATACAGGGGCATCTCCTCTTGCACTTTATGCATCTCTTGTATGTCCTCTTGCACTTAATATGTCGTTGCTGCTACATTGTACTGCCATGTGGTAAATACTTGTGTGTGCTGCTCTTGCTCTTTTGCATATTGTTAAGGAATAATTCTTCTAGATATCTAACCTTTTGCTCTGTGACGTTTTATGATCTACTCTGACGTCTGTTATCTCCTTTAAGGAAAGGCCTTGGTGCCATATGTGTTGTTGTTACCAGTTTGTGACCGGTCAACTTGTCTGGCACGAATGGTAATTGTTGTGAGAACACTGAGGCACTTCTTTATCGGTGTTTGTGGACTCTAAGATGTGAAATCTTTGAGGCCATGAGTGTCGGACGCAGGTGGCTCAGTGTTCCCAGCTGTTTAGTCTACTCCTTCAGAGATGTTGATTACTCTCTGTGAACCAGTTAAAAGGGCTAGCATAGAGAGAGGCTCTTCAGAATTGACGTGGCAACTCTACTCTACCTACTCTCTTTGACTTGTGATGCGAATCCTCCGGCCGAATACTCTGAATAAACCCATCAGTGTTTGACATCAAAAGCTCCAACTCTCACCGTGTCTCCTTCCTGAGTCGGTGACTCCCAATGCATTGCTACACAGAAGTTTCCCCCACACATATCATGTATTTATTTTTTGCTATGTTTACAAATGTCATGTTCTTATAGGTTGTCAGGGACTGATTGATTGATTGATTGAAAAGTTTATTAACAGCTTGTATATTGGGTACAGTACAGTACAGCTCAAAACATACAATTGTTAAGGGGATGCAGACCAGAGAAAGACTTTCGTCTTGTTTACATCAGGGTCCCCCATTTCCAATTCATCATATCATTTAAGACATATAAGACATATTTGACATACAGATGGCTTATTTACAATTTACATACAGGTGGTTTTTTACATACAGATGGCTTATTTACAATTGTCATTTTAGATTTCGTTCTAATACATCCTAACCGGACATTTAAGACATACCAAGTCTACAGATATACAGTTAGTAACAGAGTCTAAAATGCGAGTATATACATAGATGGGGGGGGGAAGCTGTCCATTGTACGACAGGTTGAGATTTGTACCATTACCGGGGCCAGTTTTGCAATGCTTTCCCCCGAAGGTGCTCTTTAAGAGAGGTTTTGAAGGTAAGTATAGTTTTACTTTCCTTTACAGTTGTGGGAAGAGCGTTCCACCTTGATGTGGCATAATTGCGAAACGTGTATTCCCCTTTTTTTGTGCCAAATCTGGGTTTTACATGATTTGTGGAGCTCCCTCTGGTGTTATGATCATGGTATTCCTTGACCTTTGGGAAGAATTTTGACATGTACATGGGTACCATAGAGGTGTAGTGGATCTTGTAGACCAGGCCCATTGCAAGTAGCTGTACTCTGTCATCTACTCTAAGCCATCCTAGGTTGTCAAAGTGGGCAGAGGTGAGGTGGGTTCTAGATGAAAGGTCAAGCAGTAGTCTGACCAGTTTATTTTGCGATGTTTGAAGTTTTATTTTTAGCGCCTTGGAGGTGCTATGGTACCATGACGTGCAAGCATAGTCATAGTACCCTTGAATGAGTGCTCCTGCCAGAGTTTTCAGGGTGTTTTTGTTTACCAGAGAGGAGATCCGGTATAGGAATCTAGTTCTTTGATTGACTTTTTTTATTACATTGGATGCCATTTTGTCACAGGAGAGGTTTGCCTCAAGAATAGATCCTAGGTATGTAATTTCCTTCTTACTTGTGACAATAATGTCACCCACTGCAACTGAGAAGTCGTCGGATTTGCTGAGATTATGTTTCGAACCGAAGAGAATGGACTCTGTTTTACCCAGGTGTAATGATAATTTATTATCGGCGAGCCAGGTGCAGATTCTGCCGAGCTCGGAGCTGAGGGTTTTTTCAACCTGCAATCTGCTCCTGTCAGAGACCAGCAGGGCTGAGTCGTCCGCGAACAGGAACAAGTTGCAGTCACATGCTGATGACATGTCATTTGCATAAATTAGGAACAGTAACGGACCTAATATGCTTCCTTGTGGAACACCACAGCTCACTGGGAGGGGGGGGGACAGAGTACCGTTTACCTCCACCATCTGTTCTCTCCCCTCCAGGTAGGATTGCATCCAGCTCACCGATAGTTTATCAAAACCAATTGCTTTTAGCTTGTCAATCAGAATGGGGTGATTGACAGTGTCGAAAGCCTTTTGTAGGTCCAGCATCACCATGCCGCAGTATTTACCCTCGTCCACCTCTTGTTTGATGTGGTCGTTCAAATAAAGAAGGCATGTGTCAGTGGAGTGGGATGTTCTAAAGCCAGATTGAAATTCATAGATTAGTTTCTTTTCTGCGAGGTACTTTTCGACCTGTTCATATACTATTTTTTCCATGACTTTCGAGATGGAGGTAAGTATAGAAACAGGGCGGTAGTTGCCTGGGTCCAATTTGCTGCCCTTTTTGTGCAGGGGGGTTACTCTTGCAATTTTGAAGTCTTTGGGTACTTTTCCCTGTTTTATGGAGAGGTTAATTATGTGAGCTATGACTGGTGAGATGGCGGTTGCTGTGTCTCTGAGGAATTTGGAGGGGATATTGTCGTGGCCAGTGGCCTTGTTAGGTTTGAGGGCGCTCAGTTTAATGAGTACCTCTGCTGTTGTTACCCTTGCTAGACTGAAATCATCTTTGCGTACCCCTAGGTTTTTGTAGTAGGTCATGATGTGATCTACTCCAAAAAGCCCTGAGTGGGAGGGTAATTTATTTACAAGAGTTGTGGCTATGTTTGTGAAAAAAAAATTCAAGTACTTGGCCACATCCAGTTTGTCTGTGATGAGCCTGTTATCTGTCTTTATGTTTACGTTTGAAAATCTCGTTTTGAGTTTTTTACTGCAGCCAAGCTGGTTATTGAGTAATTTCCAAAGTTCACGGGGTTTATTTTTGTTTTCCTCAGTTTTGTCATTGATGAAATTCTTTTTGGCAGTTTTGATCATGGAGCTTACGTCATTTCTTAGTCTGTTTCTTTCAATTTTTAGTTCAGTCACGTGGGCCTGGAGTTCACTGCTCGTGCTTTTGGAAAGCATTGACTGACTTTTATGAAACTCAGAGCATTTTTTGTCTCTGGTTTTCATGGCGGTCAGTATGCCGGAGTGCATCCACGGCTCAGCGCCATTTTTTACCCTGGTTGTTCTTAGGGGGGGCCAAATCATTGAGTATTGCAGAGAATTTGTTTTTGAAACCAAGCCATGTTTCTTCAACTTGTGTACCACTGAGCTCATCTGACCAGTCCAGGCTCTCCAGTTCTAGGTTAAAGGCCTCGCTAGAGTAGTTTTTGAGGTCTCTAGATATGACTGTTTTGTGACAGCCGGCCTTTTGTTTTAGCTTTTTGCGGGTACAGAATATCATATAATGATCACTTAAACCGCATGCTATAACCCCTTTACTGGAGATCCTGGACCTGTCAGAGGTCAGAATGAGATCAATGGTAGTTTGTGTTGTTTCACATACCCGGGTGGGTTGGGTGATTAGCTGGCTGAAGCCGTGCAGATCACAAATCCTACTGAAGGACTTGAAGACGGACGTGTCTTTACGTTGCATATCCGTGTTCCAGTCTCCAATAATAATTGTCTCTACATCCCCCACATCAGCCAAACACCCATCTAATGTATCATAAAAGTCACTCTGTTCCGGTGGTCTATAGATTGTCCCGACTATTACAGATTTAGCATTGTCAAAAAGAATTTCAACCCACACAGATTCAATATTTTCATGATGCAGGTCAGTACGGTTTTTGAAATTGGTGTCTTTATGTATGTACATGCAGACACCACCTCCATTCACGTTCCTGTCCCTTCTCACTACAAGATAATCTTCAATTTCAATCTCTGAATCTGTAATGGAATTGTCCAATTTGGTCTCAGAAAAGCATAATATGCTTGCCTTACCGTTCATGAACAGTTGCCTGAGTTCAGCCAGTTTGTGTCTCAGGCTGTTAGTGTTCAGATGAAAAATATGTAGTCCATTTTTGTTGTTTAAATGCATAATGTCGTCAGCTTGAAGATATTTGTCTTTGTCCGTTACAGCAAACGGCTTGCGGCCTGCCGTGGTGCTTGGAGCGGTGGGGTGGTGGGGGGAGGGAGGCTCCGTTGTAGCTTTAGCTACTACGGATGGAAATTAGCTCAAAGCTAAAATCCGGCATATTTACACTTTTAGCATTATTTGTCTAAAGTGTTCATCAATGTGCATTGTCCCTTTTCAAATAAACGATGAAATAAATAAATAAAAATAAGGAGAATAACAAATATACACAGGCGTACTTTAAAATAAATTAAACACAGCACTTGGGGAGTCCTCTGCACATTTGAAGAAAATAAATTAAATAAAAATGGGCCCACTTTGAATTAAATACAAGATATAGCTGAACCCTAAAAAGAGTTAACTGAATTATGACTGAAGATCGTCAGCTGTCTTCCTCTTCCGCGTTTTTCCTCCAATACGTAAAGGCTGCAGCACCTTTGACAACTTCTCTCCACATATCAAACATCCCGGTAAGCCAGCATCGTTTGCTTTGAAAGCAGATAACTCTAACCACGCAGAATTAAATCCTCTGTGTTCCTTCGATACTTTTATTTCTTTGATTTATCCATAGTTCGCTCATCGAGCCGGGGGTCAGGTTATTCGCCTGCAAGAAAAGGCGCTGGCCCGGGACCGTAGCAGGATATGACGCATATTTTAGTTGACTTAATTAAAACCGTTTTTTGTATTTATGTGTGACAGTATCACCTCAAAATACAAGATACGAAAAATGTTCCACCGTGCTACAAAATATAAATAGTCCTACAAATATTTTTATTTTATTTCCTTCTTATTTTTTTCTAAGCTCAAGGGAGCCAGAGCAGAGGGCTGAAAGAGCCGCGGGTTGCAAACCCCTGCCCTAACCCTAACCCTAAGTACAGAATTCAAATACTTTTTTGCTACTGCGTTACCGGGCTGTTGATAATTTGTGATCTTCTCGCTCCCAGGAAAGAAACTTAAAATAACGAGACTAATGGAGTCTCTGAAAAGGTTCAAATGGGTAGTTTAATTAAGTAACGTGGTTAAAGAACAAGCATGGTGAATGGAGAGACAAAGCCGGTGTTGTCTTGAGGGAGGCTGCAGCGAAGGGAAGAGAGAGAGTTATCTTTCGTCCTGCCTTTTTATCCACGTCTCGTTGTCCCCCGCTGTGCAAATAGTGGGTGGCCCCCTACTCATTTGCCGGTTCGATATCGCGAGAGCACAGATGATTTCGACATTGATATTCTCTGCCTACTTCCTTAAGCATTTTCTCCTCATTATCTCTGTCATGACTTTCTATTTAATACCTTATAAACAGCTGTAATACTTAGTTTAGAAGTCCTAGTGGTTCCGCTCCGGCACAGTTCTTATTTTACGGAAATTCCCTCTGACGTCATAGCTTCTCACGTATCTGTAAACACTACGATCAACTAGACCTTCATTTAATATTCAGCAGTAATAATATCTTAACGTCTATCGATGTAGTGTTAAAGTCCGTACGTTTGTGTGTAACACTCCAAGTCATTTTCACTTTACATTCAGAAAACGCAACATTAGTCACAAGCTAACCGGATAAAGGATTTTTCAGAATAAAAGCTTGGCATTGATTTCCTGAGAACTTCCGGGCTTTTCCACAATAAAACAGCTTTAAACTGACGATATGTTTTAGACTGAATTATGCTGTTTAACATTGATTTTAATTTCTAACAATCCCTCCTTTCACACCATTTAAGGTGTGAACACAATACTAAAAGTAATAAGTTCTTCATCTGACTGCTTTTAAACTGACGGTATGTTTTAGACTAAATCATGCCATAAAACATTGAATTTTAATTTCTAACAATCCCTCCTTTCACACCTTTTAAGGTGTGAACACAATACTGAAATCAATGAGTTCTTCATCTGAACTTTGCATAGTACATAACTCATATCAAAAACATACTATCAAAATGGAATGGTTCAAATAACCGTCATCAAAAATACAAACAATACATTGGTTGGTCTTCTGGTGTAAAAGTTTTCCCTTGTGCATAACTTTTAGTTTTAACATTCAATATCACTTTTTTAAAATAGCAGCAACTTGTGGTATTAGAACATTTCTTACTCCCTCCTTTCACAGAAACCGTTCCCATACCACATTCAGTGTTAAGGCACTTGTTTTACAAAGTATAAAAACATACTATTTAAAAATCGCATCACTAATAACAGTATAAAACATAAAAGTTAGAAACCTTTTTTGAATAGTGCAAAGTAATACCACTTTGTAGCTGGTTCTTCATTCTAATGATTTCATCATTTGAAATATATTTCATCATTTGAAATATCACATGATTTGGACATTCTTTGAACAATCTCATCATTTATCATCCATATCATTTAACATCATTTACACACTGTCTTCATTTTCATCAATATCTGTACATGGGTTGAGTCGTCTTGTTCTGCTAGCAATTGAAACTGTTCCCTTATGAGAAATTTACCCTCCCCCCTTTCATACTTTTTAAAGTATGAAAGTAATATGTTCTCTAGAAAAGGCCGTGGTGATCAATCGGTATGTTAGGGTGCGGGTACATGGAATGCAACTCCAACATCTAGCACTCCCCTGGGCACCCCTATGCTATCCTTGTACACTGTCGAGCCTAAACTCCCTCCTTTGACTGGTCTCTTAGCCCTACTGGTTTTGGGGCGTTTCGCCATGTTGATTAACTGCCCCACTGTCATTGGTACTGCATATAAAACATCACTGGCTGTACAAGTGCACAGGTCCCAGTCTAATCCTAAAGCAAGACTGCATACAAGGGTTTAGTTCCATGATACCATCAAACATCTACTCTGGGATACGGCATTTCAGACAGTCATTTCTGGGAGAAGATTTTGGTCAGTTACAACAATTGGTGAATTTCATCACTTATGGTTCCTACTTCAGTACCTTTGGGTGGTCTGTTCTAATGCAGTGATAAAGTTCCTTAAATGGTGTGAAAACCGGTGGAATATCAATAACTCATTTCACTAATTTATCTTCAATTCTAGTCTGTTTAAAGAACTATGCTAACCCCTTTAACAGTGTGTGGAACCTTGGGTGTCCGAGCATGTAACAGTTACTCCCTCCTCTATCAAGGATTTTAAAAACAGTAGTTATTTCATCCATGGTTTGTAGTTCAATTTAGGAATTTTCACTTATGGCGGATATGTTTCTACTTTAAATAACATCTCTAAATTTCAGGTCATCCCTGATTAAATGGATGACCATCAGGAGGTGGTGGCGCTTGTCTTTTAAACTCATAATTTGGTGCCGTGCGCTCCCTGTGAAGCTACAAGTAAGATTTAAAACAACTGCTGGGTGGGTTGAGTGACCCCTTCTCTCTAAACGATATGGGTTGTCAAAAATATGCATCATTGCAATGAGTGATCCAAGGCCCCGCATGTATTACTCCCAATTATATTGCTTTTTCCAAAATTAAATTTGCAATCGCTCTTTGCCCAGTGTCCTTTAAAACTCTACATCTTGGACAAACAAATGTTATTTCCACCTTAACAGTTCTCCTATGGTAATAACTATGCTACAATGGCAAAAACAATACTTTAGATTGGGATACTATATTTGGCTTGGTATTAGCTCTCCCTTTAACATTGTCCAACTAACACAGATTTGTCTGTTCTTATAGAGTGGTCACTAAAACTATCCCTTTAGCTGTAGATCAATATTGTAACACATTAGATCTCTACCAAATTCACCCATGAATAAAATCTTTTAGGGAATAATTCGTTTACATGATGGAAAGATTGAAAAATATGTTCTACTCCTAAGTCCCACAACACTCACTGCTTAAAGTGTAAAGTGTGGTGAATATTTCCATCATGTCTACCCCTTTATCTCACAGTACCCTCAGTGTGTTTTAGGATTATTTCCTCATTTTACTTTAACAGTTTCCTCTTTATTACTATTTTAATTTACCAATTTATTAATTCATGAATAAATCTTTTTGTCTTTACGTATTTATCAAGTCAATTCAAGTTTGTTTGTGAATAAGTGTGTTTATGTATAAACTCACTCACTCCCGTTTTCCTTTTCTCCTCCTCTTGTTGTCTCAAGCCACGACCCCCTCACATTCTGTTAGACCATGCCAACTCCTCTGGTTCCGTCTTCTCCTCAGTCCATCAGCTCTTAAATCCTTTCGCTGGTACTCTTTTCAGTGGCCCAACTGCTTTGCATTTCATCTCCTTCTTTACAGTCTCTTCGCTGTTGTATGGAGGGCGTATTCTGCTTTCATGTCCCACACTCTGCTCTTGTGCCAAATCTCGTGGCTCAGCTTGGAACTTCATGTCCTGGGTTAGGGACTGATGAGAGTATGCCTCTTTATGTCAGCATGCTGTTCTGGTTCTGGATGCCGCAGGTGGAGAAGGTTCTGGATGCAGTCTTGTCGTTGTTGGTTCAGCTCTGGTTCTCTGTCTGTTCGATGGAGGAGGAGGAGGAGGAGGAGTCTCCTGTAGTGAGGTCTTTTGTCTGATAGGGGTCGTAGCAGTCTGACGGGCAGAGAGAGAGAGAGAGAGTCCAGGTCTCGGGACGCATTACCTATAGAAATTCTAACACACTGAGGTAAAGTAAATCTAACCTTCTCCACTCTATCTTCTAATCATACTATCTGTTTTAAATGTTAAATGCCATCTAAACACAATTAATGTCTACTAATAAATGTACTATATCTCTAAACATTGTTTTTTTTCTCCCACTGTAACACATCTACTCCAAATAACTCTTTCAGGAAACCATTTTCTTCTATAAATTGAAATACTTACATGTTTCAAGCACCACATGTTTCACACACTATAAAAGGACGTCTCCATATATTCTCCAATATGTTAAATCTCACTATTACTTAGAACAATAGTAACTTTTGTGACTGGATACATCTGTGCACAGTCGCCACAATCTGTTGGGGAATTTTGTTCATAGAGTTTGTACATACAGTTGTCCTCGTGGGTTAGTACCCTGTTTCTACTGTAATAACTTTTCAATAATTTTGCTCAGGTCACCAGTCGGTTGTCCATAGTCTTAACGGGGGTGTTTCTGGTACAGACTAAAACATGGATCCAGTGTATTTGGAGATTCCCCTAAATTGTAAATTCCCATCACTTAAATATTCCGATCACTTAAACCCATCTCATCATTTGATACAAGAACTGCATATAGGGGGGGTGAATGATCTTGATTGTAACCTCCTCATCTTTGGGAACGAGTATTTCTAACTCCTCTTGTTGCTCAACTGATCTTTTGGCTCTGGGGATAAGTGAAAGTCTCTGAAACACAGCTGGTGTTTTGTTAGTGATGTGGGCATTTTCTATGAGTGAACTAATGGATCCATGTCTTTCATGATATTGTACTCCCCATCCAACCAGAAAGGTGCCAAGTGTAATGAGCACAATCAACAATGCTATTCTGACTCTTATCCCTAGGGGACCCCACAATTGCTTTGGCTTTGTTCTTGACATTTTATCCATGGTTGTGTCAGTTATAAAATGTAAATGAGTACAAAAATAACGTATACGAAAATGGAAACAAAACGTTGGACTCTTTTTCAGGTGAAAAAACAAAATAGGTTTTCACTTTAGTGTACAATCTATAAAAATCTAAAGACAATTCGTCTCTTGAGCTGTTGATCTTAATCGTATTTCTATTTATTGTTTTTGTTCCAGCTCTGCCAAATCACTCCTAGCTAGGTTTTCACTTTAGTGTACAATCTATAAAAATCTAAAGACAATTCGTCTCTTGAGCTGTTGATCTTAATCGTATTTCTATTTATTGTTTTTGTTCCAGCTCTGCCAAATCACTCCTAGCTTCCAATAATTTTCTGGAAGTTGCCAGTGAAGGGTGACAATGTGTGAGGTGGTGTCAATTTGCTCCTTTTTCTTTACCTTTAAACCGGAGCGCGTGGGAAGTTCTTTACAACTTGTCACGGTTCCGACCACCGGGGATCAGCCCACTGTGTTTTGGGAACTTTCACCCTCACCCAATCACCTGGCCGAACAGGAGTCTCTTCTGATGTCTCGTCTGGTATCTGTGCAGTCTTTCCTAGCCTGTGTAGACAAAAACTTGGAAAATATTACTCGGAGCTCTGACATATTCATCCACTTCTATTTGTCTAATATCTAAAACTGGACCACTCCCTCCTTGGAGGAGGCCCAAGCTTTGGTATACCTTTTGTTGTTATGCGACCTATTGTTGACAGCATGTTAGTATTTATCAACTACAACGTTACCGAAATCCATTATCTGACTAATCATGACCTTCCCTCCTTTGAGCATAAAATGCTCAATTAATATCGCAATGATTACTCTATTATGAATAGGACATGGAAAACCCATAACGTCGTAGCAAACACATATAAATCCTCTGTGTACCCACAAGGCGTACAAAGATGTTGTGTGATGTATCGTCTTCCAATGGTATAAATGCACATTGACTAAAAATCTGTCATTAGTACAACAATATAGTTTACTTCTTGTTAGTTCAATAATGGCTTTTGTCATGGTACTATGGGTCAGTGTTGCTGCGAAAAAACCACACTGGTGTTGCTAATACGTCTTAATAGCTCTAGTATTAGAGATTGGCTGACACTGTTAAACAAACAAATCATGACAGAATAATATGTCTTTAAACTAGTGGGAAATACAAACTACTCTCACAGAGGGTTGCACGCAGAAGAACATGAAGGGCTGATGTCCCTCACTTAAAAATAGATATTGCTTTATGCACTACTTTATAAATCAACAAATTAACTTGAACATAAATAAATGAAGACTGATTCTTGAAACTGTTGTAAAATACCCTACAACTTCTTCATCCAAGCTCAGTGTTATGTTATTTAGTTGGCAGCTCATGCCTTAAATCAGAAACTTCAGACCTATTATAAAAATGTGTTTATGAGAGAATGTAATCTGACTCCATATATACCTCAACTTAATAAATGAAGTTCCCCTTTAAACACAGCCCCGGTCTTCTGACGGGGTCTATCTATGTACTGGCTGGTAAATGTTGTGCCAGTTTCTGTCACTCTGTCACTGTTCTCCCGCTAACAGTCACTCTCTAGTTCTGCTGGGTTCTTGTTGACTTCTTCACTGGTTTGAGACAAGCGATCTTATTGAAACACCTCCCTTTGTAGCCAGACTTCACCACAGCAGAATCGAGTTTCTGTTTTTTTTTTTTTTTTTAGCAGCTGCACATCAGGTGTAGCCTGTACTGCCCCTTGAACTGCAGTCGATTTAAACAGGAGGACTTGGTAAGGACCCTCCGTCTTGGGCGAGGACTAGGCTTTCATCTTCATCTTTTGGGCGAAAACCATTGTCTTGACCTCTCTAGCTGTGTGGGCACAATAGTTTTCTGTGTGGGGGAACAACATCACTCGTAATCTCTTTCCTTCTCATAATTACAAAAATAGTCTGCTAAATGTTCTACTATGTTTTAATCTTCTTATACTAATCTGTGGATGATTTATATTTAAATGCAATATGCTACTCACTATTGTTAAATAACATTCATGTTTGGAAATACTATTCTTCTTTGCCATCCCTGAGACCCCCTGCCTCTGTTATAGTCATGGAAACCTCCCCTGGGGTAACTTTGTGGAGGGCCGTTGTTTGATGCAATGTTCTGCGGACACTCTCTGGACCAATGTGTCAGCTGACCACATTTGAAGCATCCTTCACTTTGGGAACCTCTTTCTGTTGATTGAAAACGTCCTCCTCTGCCCCTTCGTTGTATGGGAGGGTATACCTGTGCTTGCGGCTGTACTTGGGTAGGCAGATATGCAGGTGTTTGCTGTTGAAGATACTGTGGTGCTTGTGGCTGTACTTGGGTAGGAAGATACACAGGTGCTTGCTGTTGCTGGAGTTGTGTGGGACATGCATTGGACCAATGTGACGTCTGACCACATGTGTAGCAGCCACCATTCTGGAAACGTCTTCCTCTGAAACTTCCTCCTCCGCTTTGTTGGTTCTGCATTTGATTCTCTGGTTCTTCCTGAGTTTGAACTGTTAGAGGTGTTCGCCCTGCCTTCTCTGGTTCTATGGCTATCTCTGAAAGCTTCTCCTCCCTTCTCCTTGTCTTCTTCCTACAAGCCTCAATGTCTTTCTCAGCTACCTGCATCTTCAAAAGTCTTAGTTTTAGTGCTTTCATCACTTCGTCATTTTCCCTCTGTGTTGCCTGGTATGTCATGTCTTGGTGAATGAGATGTTGTCTCCATTCTTCAATGGGTTTAATGTCTAATCCCACCTTGTCTTCCAGGCATGCCTGCACGGATTGGGGAAGGGCTTTAATGACCGCATTCTTCCACAACATCACGACAGCCGGAGAAACGTCATGTCGTTCTCCAGTGCTGTCCTCCCACACTCCTTCACATCTCTTCAAGAAGGCATGCATGTCTTCCTCCGTTCCTTTTTTCAGGCTGGTGAGGGCATGTAAACTGTATGCTGTCGGGTAGATGTGACGAATAGCAGCCCAATAGCTCGACCTGATTTTGTTGAATGAAATGTCATCTGCAGAGTTGGCGCATTTGGCCTCGAAATCTACTGCTCTTGCCTTTAGTCTTCCTTCTATCCGTCCTAGCAGTGCCCTCATGTCTCCCAAGCACAGGTCGTCTTGGACAGTGTACTTCTCCAGATCATCCACCCACTTCTGACCTCCTTTGGTGAGTGGAGGTAGCTTGGACACTAATGTTTCCATGTCCCTGTGAGTCCATGGTTGGTATTGAAATCCTCCTTCTCCAGCTGCTATCACCGGTAACATGTGGATTGTGCAGTTCTTGGGTCTTCCAGCTATAGCTACTGTTGTAGCGTCTTGAGATCCGTCTTCCTCTCTTCTTTTGAGTTCCTCCCTCAGCTGGTTAACTTCACCAGATAGCATCCTTACTTCATACTCCAAGTCTTTGACACGTGTAGCTGTGGGGAGTCCATCCAACTCCAATACTTCTCCTATAGGGGCTTGGTGAAAAGGGTTGTTCTCTGATATGTTGGAAAAAGACACTTCAGTTAGACTTGGATTCTGCTCTTGAGTTTGGATAACTGGAGCCTCTTCTGTTATTCCTGCTGTGTCTTCCTTCACTGGCCGATCTGCCGCTTTTAACACATGTATGCTGTTTGTCAATCCCTGGCTGGCATATTTCAGATGGAGCAGCAGACTTGTAACTGTCGTTTTTCTTTTTTCAGCTTTGTTCATAGCGCTTTGTTCAGGTCCATACCAAAAGGGGTGTCTGGTGTGGATCCATGCTTCTTGCTGGTCTAAGTATCTCATTCTCATAAGCAACTACAGCTTTTCTATGGGCTTTTGTTGGGCCAGGTTGATCATCTGCTGGAATCAATCCTCTCGTCTGCCATTGATCAAACAATTCCTGTATCTGTTTCCAGTTCTTTTGTCTGTCTGATGCATGTGTTGTGGCATCTGATCTGACATGTACCTTTGCCTTGATGTCTGCAGTTGACCCTGGCTCTGCGGGTGCTCCTAACTTAGTGTATTTTGGCGACATATTGCTTAAGTAGTTGGATATAGTTATTAAATGTATCCAAGATGAATCACTAATCTTCTGAATAGTACCTTCGCTCCTGATAGAAAATATCCTATGTCATCCGAACTTAACTTCAATACCTGGGTTTTTTTTTTTTTTTTTTTTTTAAAGATTAATAAAGTAAAAATAAAAATATGCAAAAAAGTTTTTAATTTTTTTTTTTTTTTTTTATTTTTTTTAATTTTTTTTAATTTTTTTTTTTAAACCTTGTACAGTGGCTTGGCTTTGAAATATGCAAATAGAAATCTCGTAAAAATCTAGCTTTACTGTGTATAGTGTATTCCAAAGTGCATGAAATTATGCTAAGTCATAAACTATGTTTTTACTTCAATTGTGTGGTGTTTAGGTATTCTACAGTCTAGGTTGAAAGACTTGTGTAAGGTTTCTTATCTTAATATCAGGAACCACCTGTGATTCTATCTATGTGTGATGAAGTACGTGTTCATCTATAATACTTGAAAGTAAACCTTAGCATAATTATAATCAATTGGTGTTGTATTTATACGTTTGTCCTTTTACCCCTATTTCTTGTGCAACAATTCTGTACAACCAGCAGAGTGTGCTGTTGTAATTTTTCAGCTTTTTTCCACCCTTTTTTAGCTCTTCTAAAAACGGACTTCTTTTTAACAAGAAGCTTATTTTCTTAATAACTACCTTTGATATGGGAAAGAAATTGACTTTATGATTAAACAGTCAAACTTAAACCAGCGAATACACTTGCAATCACAATGTTTAGGATTAATGGACAAAGCATAAAAACAGCCATCAGCACACACAATTTTTAGGATTAATCAACAAAGCATATCCCAGCCACACCACATTGCACAGTATAAGCATAAGCAGGTAAAACTCCTTTGCAAGGACTAATATTTCAAAAATCAGATTTGAGCTTTTTAGAAAATACAATAATCTTTTTCTTCAAAAACCAAACTCCAACGGTATAGATAACCTGATTCAGCAAAATGGAATATCTAATTCCAACTTTGACTCAAGAAGAATGATTTTTTTCTACACACTATGGAGGTCATGAATATTGAATTAGCCTCATGTGAGTGAAACTGAATGGATTTCAAAAAGACAACAACTGGTCCTCTGAATTTACATTTCACAGAATGGCGACTGCCATGTCATTGTTTGTCAACATGAGGTCAAAACAAGATGGCAACTGATTTCAAATGCTGACCTGCAGAACAAAGAGTTTTTTGCAAGAAGAATGGCTGTCTCTGATGCGTTGAAATCCTGGAGGTGTTGATCTCAACAAGGAGACCTCATTCCAGGCTAAACTTCAGAGCAGTATAACAGCACGACGCTCTCAATATGCTATACAATTTAAACAAGTTAATACAAAATAGTTAGAGACCATCAAAACTATTTAGCCTATGGTCGTCTGAGCAACTCTCACGCTATTATGCGACCAAATGGGAAGCCAGTCAAACACTATTAGGAGAATATCGTCTATCTAACGCACGAATGCCGCATTTCTTTCCGTAATGCACACGCAATGATTAAAGAGTATACTTCAGACTTCCACAGACTCTTATCACCAATTAAACAAGAGACCATCTCACTTATTTGGGACAATGAAACAAGACGATTCCATCTGATCTTGAGACTAAAAACGAGACGATGCCATCAACTCTCTTTAACAAGAAGATTCCATCTTTAACTTGCTAATAACGAGAAAAGATACCATCTATTTCTCTGTCAAGAAGATACCATCTGTCTTGAGAATATACAAAACGACAAGAGTCCATCTATAAGTCGTCAAACACAATATAATAAGTAGTTGGATATAGTCCTTAAATGTATCAAAGATGAATCACTAATCTACTGAATAGTACCTTCGCTCCTGATAACAAATATCCTATGTCATCCGAACTTAACTTCAATATCTGGGATTGGTTTATTTATTTTTTATTAATTTTATTTTATTTATTTTTTTATTATTATTATTTTTTTTTAAAAGATTATATAAATACCGGCTTAAAAGCACATTAATATATCCGGCTTGGAAAACACACACATTATAATCATGCAGTTGGTTTAAAAAACATGCAGTTGGTTAATGAATCAAAGAAAGGAAAATAGACTCACCCTGCTTGCTCTAAAACAACGCCACGTGGTTTGGTTTAAATTTATATTTAACATTAAATTAACAGCTGTTCTCAGGATGTCCTGCTCGCCGCAAAACACACAAATCTAAATGGTTCTATATAAGCTATTGGAGAATTTGATATAACTGGCTTCTCCTTACCGTTCGCATATGGGCCCTTTGTGTGTCTTTTGGTTGGCAGAATCTCCGTCGAAACTAGCGATTTCTCTCCCAGTGTTGATATCACACGTCTGGGTCAGCCAAATGTTGATAATTTGTGATCTTCTCGCTCCCAGGAAAGAAACTTAAAATAACGAGACTAATGGAGTCTCTGAAAAGGTTCAAATGGGTAGTTTAATTAAGTAACGTGGTTAAAGAACAAGCATGGTGAATGGAGAGACAAAGCCGGTGTTGTCTTGAGGGAGGCTGCAGCGAAGGGAAGAGAGAGAGTTATCTTTCGTCCTGCCTTTTTATCCACGTCTCGTTGTCCCCCGCTGTGCAAATAGTGGGTGGCCCCCTACTCATTTGCCGGTTCGATATCGCGAGAGCACAGATGATTTCGACATTGATATTCTCTGCCTACTTCCTTAAGCATTTTCTCCTCATTATCTCTGTCATGACTTTCTATTTAATACCTTATAAACAGCTGTAATACTTAGTTTAGAAGTCCTAGTGGTTCCGCTCCGGCACAGTTCTTATTTTACGGAAATTCCCTCTGACGTCATAGCTTCTCACGTATCTGTAAACACTACGATCAACTAGACCTTCATTTAATATTCAGCAGTAATAATATCTTAACGTCTATCGATGTAGTGTTAAAGTCCGTACGTTTGTGTGTAACACTCCAAGTCATTTTCACTTTACATTCAGAAAACGCAACATTAGTCACAAGCTAACCGGATAAAGGATTTTTCAGAATAAAAGCTTGGCATTGATTTCCTGAGAACTTCCGGGCTTTTCCACAATAAAACAGCTTTAAACTGACGATATGTTTTAGACTGAATTATGCTGTTTAACATTGATTTTAATTTCTAACAATCCCTCCTTTCACACCATTTAAGGTGTGAACACAATACTAAAAGTAATAAGTTCTTCATCTGACTGCTTTTAAACTGACGGTATGTTTTAGACTAAATCATGCCATAAAACATTGAATTTTAATTTCTAACAGGGCTCAACATAAATCCCCGGTCATACGCTCGGGCTGTGACCGTTGACAACAGGAGTGAGCTCGGGGAGCTTGATGTCAGCTCCACGGAGCAACAGGTGGCTGCTTTCCTCCAGTCCAAGGGGATCGAACTGGGCTGTGAGAACATCGAGGCATGCCACCCCCTGCCAAGGAGTAACGCTGGCAACAAACCGGCTATTCTCATCAGGTTTGTGAACAGGAAACACAAAACGGCCTTACTCAAACAAGGAAGGAAGCTGAAAGGTTCAGATGTCTACATCAACGAGCATCTGACCAAGTACAACGGCGACATAGCCAGAAAGGCTCGCTTCATGAAAAAACAGAAGAAAATTCAGAACACCTGGACAACAAACTGCAAAATATTTATAAAGCTAAACGGAACACCTGAGGAGGCCAAAGTACTGGTCATCAGAAACATGGAGGATCTGGATAAATACCAATAATCTTCATGTTCTGGACCACACATAAGGTAACAAACACTTACACACAACCATGACTCACACTGAATGGAGGCAATCATCTTCAAAAGGGGAAAATATTAATATGTCTCAGATGATCAAGGAACAAGACCAACTGTTGCTAAAAACATTTGAATACACTGACTATAAAACAAAAGATCTGGATTATGAAATAGACCCGGACAATAATTTCTTCTCTTCTATCATCAACAAATGCTGTTATTACACTGATCAACAGTACAACCAGAGTATATCATCAGAGGGCAAGCTATCTATTATTCACTTCAACAGCAGAAGCATGTATGCAAACTTTAATCTCATCAAGGAATATTTAAATCAGTTTCAACAAACATTTAGCATCATTGCCATATCTGAAACTTGGATCACGGGGGACAAAGGCATAGACTTTGAGCTGGAGGGCTATGAACTCAGATACATAAATAGACAAAACAAGGGTGGAGGAGGAGTAGCCTTGTATGTGGACAATACTTTAAAATATAAAGTGATGAATTATATGTCAACAGTGATTGATAATGTATTGGAATGTATCACGATTGAAATCTGCAAAGAAAAAACGAAAAATGTAATCATCAGTTGTATATATAGAGCACCCGGCTCTAGTATTGAGATTTTCAAGGACTGGATGGAGGAAATATTCTCAAAAGTGATTCATAAAACAGTTTTCATTTGTGGTGACTTCAATATTGACCTTCTAAATCCAAATAATCACAGCATGACAGAAGAATTTATCAACACAATGTACAGTATGGGTTTATATCCAAAAATTACTAGACCCAGCAGAATCACATCGCACTGTGCTACTCTCATAGACAATATATTCACAAATGACATAGAAAACAATACAGTAAGTGGACTCTTAATAAATGATATAAGTGACCACCTACCAGTATTTGCAGTTTATGACAGAAACTATAGTAATAACATGCCGGACAAAGCTATTCAATACAGACGAGTTAGATCAGAGGAAGCAATGAACGCTTTGAAAAATGCCTTACTGGCACAAAGATGGGATGATTTATACAAAGAAAACAATATTGACAGTGCATATGATCAATTCCTGAGAATTTTTTTATCACTATATAATACATACTGCCCAATTGTCAAATACAGTAGAAAAATGAAATATGCAGAATGTCCATGGATCACAAGGGGTTTACAAAATGCCTGTAAGAAGAAAAATTCATTGTATAGAGATTTCATGAGAAATAAAACAAAAGAGACAGAGATTAGATATAAAAAATATAAAAATAAATTAACAATTATAATAAGGACCTGCAAAAGTGAATACTATCGGAAAATACTGGACAAAAATAAAAACAACATTAAAGAAATATGGAGCATACTGAATAGTATTATAAAAAATGGGTCTAGAAAAAGGAGTTATCCTTACTTCATTGACAAGGATAAGGAAGAGGAAAATATGGATGTTGTATCCAACAGTTTCAATGATTTCTTTGTAAATGTTGGACCTGAATTAGCAGACAAAATCCCTGATGGAGGAACATCAGAAAATAAGCTGGAAAATTTAATAAAACGTAATCCTTTCTCAATGTTCCTCACAGCAGTGCATGAAAGGGAGGTAGTTGATATTGTAACGAAATGTAAAAACAAAAAATCTACCGATTGTGATGACATTGACATGACTGTATTAAAAAAGGTTATAGATGTTATTTCAAAACCATTAACACACATATGTAACTTATCATTCCAAACTGGTGCATTTCCTAACAAAATGAAAATAGCAAAAGTCATACCTTTGTTCAAAGCTGGGAACAAACATCACTTCACAAACTACAGACCTGTCTCACTTCTACCACAATTCTCAAAAATTCTTGAAAAGCTTTTCAATAACAGACTGGACAATTTCATAGAAAAACACAAACTTCTTACCGAAAGTCAATATGGATTCAGAGCCAATAGATCAACATCGATGGCTTTAGTAGACTCACTTGAAGAAATTACTAGCTCAATTGACCAAAAGAAACATGCAATTGGAATATTCATTGACCTAAAAAAGGCATTTGACACGATTAATCATGACATATTAATAAAAAAACTTGAACGTTATGGAATCAGGGGTGTAGTTTTGGAATGGGTAAGGAGTTATTTAACCAACAGGCAACAGTTTGTGAAGCTGGGAGAGTGTTGTTCTTCATATTTGGACATTACATGCGGTGTCCCCCAGGGGTCAGTATTGGGGCCAAAACTATTTATTATGTATATTAATGAAATATGCAATGTATCGACAGTACTCAAGTTTGTTTTGTTTGCTGATGACACTAATATATTTTGTTCTGGGGACAATGTACAGCTACTATTGGAAGAGATCACAGCTGAAATATGCAAACTAAAGTCATGGCTAAACAGTAATAAGTTATCATTAAACTTGAATAAAACAACATTAATCATATTTGGAAATAGCAATACACAAACATCCATTAAGATAGATGGGATTTTCATTGAGAGAGTTAAAGAACATAAATTCCTTGGAATCACAATTGATGAGAAACTGAGCTGGAAACCACAAATAAAACATATTCATTCCAAAGTCTCAAGAAGTATTGCAATATTAAACAAGGCAAAACAGATTCTTGATCAAAATTCCCTCTACATTATTTACTGTTCATTGGTTTTACCTTATTTAAGTTACTGTGCAGAGGTTTGGGGCAGTAATTATAAAACTACAACACAATCCCTATTTATTCTACAAAAAAGAGCAATAAGAATTATTAAAAATGTCGGCTATAGGGATCATACAAACCCATTATTTTTAGAGCTAAAATTATTAAAACTGTCAGATCTTGTTGAATTCCAAATCGCACAAATCATGTTTAAGGCAAAAAACGTTCAATTACCTGGGAATATTCAGATATTGTTCAATGAAAGACAAGGGAATCATTATTTACGGGGTTCATTTATATTCACTAATGTTAGGGTGCGCACAACAAAGAGAAGTTTTTGCGTTTCTGTTTGTGGGGTGAAGATCTGGAACAATTTGAGTGAAGAGCTAAAGGGATGTCCAAACATAAAACTATTCAAAAAGAGGTATAAAGACACAATTCTCACAAGGTACATGATAGATGAAACTGCTAAACCATAACTGTTTGTATTCTTGTTTTGTATTTTATTTATGAATATGTGTTTGTATGAATTTGTGTATGTATATATATATATATATAAATATATAGAGACCATTGTCCTAACTTGCCTGTATATATTATATATTATTATATTATATATTATATCAATTATTCTAGATTATAAGTATACGTTTATATTGTATGTTAATGTAAAAAAATAAAAATAAAAATAAAAATAAAAATAAAAAAGGGAGAAGGGGTCGGATTAAATAAGTGTAAACTTCTTCCGACCCCTTTTCGGACGTGTAATTAGCTAAAGCTTTGTTGTTTATTGTTTATTGATATCAGACAATGATACTGCAGATTATTCAATTATTATTTAAATGTTTCGTTTTGTTATTGCATTCATTTGTATAGTACTGTATCATGTCTGTATCACCTTTTGTTTCATTTGTATTTTCTTTGGTTTTACACGCTCGAAAAAAAAAAATAAACTAAACTAAACTAAAACTAAACTAAACTTTTCACCCCAGTTCAGACTTTCAAAATTCAGATTAAGTAGCTTATTTGACACAAAATATTTGGGAAAAGGTGTTTGTGGAGAGCCAAGAAACTCACAGGAACCACATCTCCAACCAGCTACGTCTGATCCTTCACATGAAGCATATATTTTGCAAACAAAACATCGCTGAGCTGACGACTCGTTAGTGCCGAAGTGAATCAGACATCTTCTCTTCCAGCTGTACACGCTGAGCCTCTCTTCACAGGAAACTGCTTCACGCTGGGTTATCTGAGTTTATTCCACACACTGCTGCTGACCTGCCTGACCTCACCTTCAGGAGCCATAGCACTGCATCATGACTGTGTAACACCCTTCACTTCATTGCTGCTGGTTAGAATAGATGGATAGAACTGGTATTTTCCGTCAAGCAGCCAGTACGCTTTAAAGTTTGCTCGTCAGAAAGATACTGGGAGACACAATGACTTTGAACAAACTACAAATATCTTGGAGCAAACCCATACCTACCATTTCCCAAGCAAACCATACTTTAACTAACAACTGCACTGGTTTTTATTTTATTTAGAACGATATGAAAGATAAGTGGAGACTTTAAACTTGCTTCAGAGAGGACATTCATGGCAAATTGATGTTTTTTACCATTAATTTTTTGTAGGCTGTTAAGAAACTGTATTTAGGAAATCCTCCACTGCTATGTTCATATGAATTCAAATCAAATATGACGTTTAAAGTATTTAATATGTTGTAAACAGACAGAAGCAGAGATCCATTAACGATTAAAAGTGTGTGACAGTTTACGAGTGGAGATCTTAACGGTAACAATACAATAATCCACTTCTCATAGTAACTGAAGAATGATGTTAACAAAAGACAGGAAAGAAATCTTGAAAATCTTCGGGCTGTGATTGATGGTTCTTTCGAAACTGTTTTCAACAAAGGACACAGCTGTAAGTGATCTACAATCAAACAAGAGCATTATTATATTGGTAATTTGGTAAGAAAGAGAAATAATGGTCGTGTCAAGGGCAAAGAGTCTGTTGTATTTGCAAAGAAAACACGACCCTGGTTAATGTCAGGAAACTGAATCTTGTATTGTTGTAAAACTGGAAGTCAACAATCAAACTGCTTCCTTGAAAGAGTCAAAGCATGTGTCCTGCTGGTTAATGTGTTATCCCGTTGATAATGCATTCAGAATTTGTCAGGGCGGAAAATAATCAAACTAAAAGCCTGCAATTTCTCATAAGAAAAGCACCTCCTGTTAAGAATTTCTCCTGGTACTGTTTTCATGTAAATGCTACAGAGTTAGTGCCAAAGAAAGATATTGTATGAAAGCCAAAGTCATAAGGATGTGGGAAGCGGCTGAAAAACAACCAGATAAAGAACTAATGAAACAACATAATGTTATTGAGGTTTTCTTTCTCCTTGATATCCACTTTTCCCACAGGGTACGTTCTACATTGAAAACACTGAAAAGTCAACTTTAATTAAATGTAATATGTCAACAGATTCCACATAACTGTAATATTTTATAGTTTAAAGCAATAATATACATTTTAAATAGGTTCAACTTAATATTATTGCTTTCAACTAACCTAATACAGTTATGGGGATTTGTTGACATAATTCATTTAAACGATATTTTAGTTTTTTCAGTAATAACACCATACTCTTATCTAAGGGGGTACAGCTGCTCACACACACACACACACACACACACACACACACACACACACACACACACACACACACACACACACACACACACACACACACACACACACACACACACACACACACACACACACACACACACACACACACACACTTGCTCATATTGCATTGCAAAACAGGAGGATTTACAACCAGCAGGTACAAACTACAGTCTCCATAGCAACAATTTATTGAGGAAAACTGTCACTCATGGGACCTTAAAAAAGAAAATGAAGGAAAAACACAGGTATGGAAAATGTGTGGGTATTATTTTAGCTGCTAATTGCAGTCTTTGTTCTGAATGAACATGTGCCTCCAAAACTGCGTTTACACATGAAATGAAAAATACATGAAATATCTCCGCATAGCAATGTTTAAGAAATACACTTAAAACGATAAATGTTTTCCTTCTTTTCAGAACAACTTTTGCATGGTAAATGTTTAAAGGAATAGTTTGACATTTTGTAAATATCACTTGTTAGCTTACTTGTTGAGCAATTTTCTCTTCATTTTAATGTTTAAATGTATTTGATATCATGTCACAGTCGAGGCACAACACACAAATATGAACCTGATATGTTCTCTTTAAAATGTACTCTTCACATACTTAGTTAATGACATAATGCTGAATACTATAGTACAGATATGAGAAAAGCCTCACCATTTAACGACAATGAAGTCCCATTCCTGTAATACATGATATAGAATATTTTTTAATTTAACTTCCATTCAAGCGGCCATATAATTCAGTTTAACTGTCACATGATTTATAGTCGGAATCACTTCAGCCAGCAAATGTCTTTCACGTTAGCACCAAACGGTAAAGAACACCGGGTTACATAAAGCACTTCTATTGAGCTTGTGAAGAGTTTAAATGAATGTATTTTAAGGGCTTGATGAGCGCTTTGACTACACGAGCACATCAGCTCATCAGAACTGGCTGGATGAGTGCCTTTAAATGTTGAGTATGAGCTATTTGAATGTGAGATTTTCATACATCATTATAGCACACTTGACCTCAGGGTTGAAAGTGAGAAAAAGTGTGTGTTTTGTGTGTGTGTGTGTGTGTGTGAGCCAGTATTATGTAAAAATTAACAGAAAGGCAGTTATAGTCTCGTGGTAATATCAGAGAGACACCTCAGACACTTAGTGGTGCCTTTTATGAGTTTAAAACATCTGTGTTTGTGTGTTTTGAATGTGTGTGTGTGTGTGTGTGTGTGTGTGTGTGTGTGTGTGTATGTGTGTGTGTGTGTGTGTGTGTGTGTGTGTGTGTGTGTGTGTGTGTCTGTGTGTGTGTGTGTGTCAGTTTTTGCTTTCATGCTGATTTCTGCTCCTCTCCAGTGGTCTCCTCTCGGCAGTAGACTAATCCCATGTGCGCAGAGCTGCCAATCATAAACAGTAAAAAAAAACACACACACACACACACACACACACACACACACACACACACAGGATCAATTTTCACATGTATAGAATATATTTCCTGAGCATGTAGGTAATTTGTTTGCTCTTGACATTTGTGCAAATATTTGAAACCCTGATCCCAAAATGAGAAATCAATCACTATGGAAGCGTGGCATATAGACAGAGTAATGGAGAGCAAATGTATCCCAATGTTCAGATTATAATTGACAGCATATGTTATTATCATTTGATTGAAGAAAACAGCTATTTAGGAGGATATAGCTCTCTGAGGATGACAGTGCTACATTAGCAGACAGGGGAAATAGGAGTGTAACGACGACATATGTCAACATAGCGTATTTTTCAATTGATTCCAATGAGGAGAGCACATACCGTTGCATGGTAAAGAAAAAGCTCTGCACCCAGCACCTATTTCCCGAGCACTTCGCCCTTTTCGTGCGGCCGCAACATTGAGTTGAAAGTATTTAATCTTTGCAGAAAAACGCTAGTTACGACACTGTAGAAATTGGAGGTTTTTGGATGTGTTTGTCAGACGGAAACATCATAACAAAGACAGAACAGCTCATTTGTTGGAGCAGATCAGACGGGTGGACACTGACGGCGAGTGTTTGACTTTTATCGTCCTCTCCCTACGCCATGCCGCTGTCAGACTGAACGGTGACGGATCATTCAGACAAAGTGTGAGAGAAGGAATCTTCCGAAAACAGTAGCACAAACAGATGATTAAATCCAAACGGGCGAAACTAGGAACTGAAAGATCACAAAAATGTGCGTTGGTTAATTTTCTTTAATTCGATACTCTGTTTATTCCATTTGAATGACGATTAAAGTTTCTCTAATCAACAGTACTCATATAGAGAAATACTTCTTGGACATTTCACCACCAGAGGCGACTTAGTGATTCACTTTTTTAAATAGTACTATTACTCATCATGCCATTTGCAAATTCCCATCCCATCTTGAGACTATTTTATCTAAATCCCCTGTCTTTAAAAGCTTTATCATCGGCCTGAGACAATATAATTTCTTCTTTTAGTGGTACACAGCTATAGGATTGGGGGCATAAGTCAACCTGATAATATCCTCCCGGGCTTCCAGAATCCAGCTGATTAAGCAGTGTCCCCTGTAAGTGCCTGAGCTATAACAAAGATATGAGGGTATTCTTGAAATACAGCAATCTATTGGCCTTTTTTTTTTGGTAGAAAACCTAATTTAACTAGATCCTAAAAAAGGGCTGAGGTAGAGCAGTTGAAGTCCCAGGTAAAGGGATAAGGTTAAGCTGACAACCTTATTTACTTTTGATGAAGGTTTACTTTCAAGACTTCCAGTTATGTAAGTCATGCTTTCAAGTTGAAGTTTTGGGAGATGGTAAACATCAAACACATCAGTATGCCTTTTACTTTGGGAGAAGACTTGTTTTCATTCGTTCAGCAGAGGTTCATAATTTGCATATTCAACCTTTTCTCGCGCTCGGTGTTTATTCTGCTCGTCCTATCATGTAATCTCGAATCAGACGGAGAACAGCAGACAAGTCGGAATTCCATTTACTTAATGAGTGATGCTGGTGGCCCACTTCCATATTAATATAAATCATATGCTAATTATTGTTTTGAGCCAGTTAATTAAAAATAAGTGTGCTAATAAGTGTTTATTTGCGGTACTCACCGGGGTCTGGAGCAGCAGGCTTAGAACAAGCTCACGGGTCAGAAATATTCCTTCCTCATTAGACAGAGATCTATCAAACTTTAACGTGGCTACACCGGTCAATCACAACATATAATATGCAGGAGAGTGGCTTTATGATCTGATGTACAGCTGGTAATTATTTGCCTTCCTTATTAATAAGTGGATAATGTACTGCAATGCTTGAACTGTAATGTGTTATGAGTGGATTTGTGTCTTTTGATCTACTTTAAACACCTTGAAGTTTGGCTAGTTGGTCGACTTCTGTTATCTTTTGAGTTGTTGTAATTACACATTATAGATTTTTCTTCAAGTCAAAGAGGATATATTATGCTCATGTTCAGGTTCTTATTAGTATTTTGACATGTTCACATGCTCTAATGATAAAAAGTGCTTTATTTTTCCCATAATACCTGCAGCACCTCTTTCACCTTCTGTCTGGAGCATATGACACGTCATATCTATCATGTAATACATTAATATAACTTCCTTGTTCTTATGACTGTGAAACAACAGATATGTTTCTCATATCTCTACACTTCCATTTAGTATTTTGCATGTTGCCACTAACTTATTTTTTGAAGGGTACATTTTTAAAAGGTACTTTCAGGTTCATATCAGTAGTGTCTCTACTACGTTGGCCCGGAAGTGCAAGACACTACAGCATTTCAGAAAACACCGCAGCATTTCAGAAAACACAACAGCATTTCAGAAAACACTACAGCATTTCAGAAAACACCGCAGCATTTCAGAAAACACTACAGCATTTCAGAAAACACAACAGCATTTCACATTGGACGGAAAGGGTATTCCTTTAGGGAGAATACTTCTTGTTTGTGATTGGACAGAGCCAGCCAGAGAAGCACTGCTGTGATTGGTTGTTTTTGCTGCCAGTCAAGAAATGACGCTTCGTGATTGGTCAGCACCCGAGCGCAACATGTCCCAACACATCAACCGTTAGCTGTTAGCACACACTCAGAGCTCACAGCTCCTCATATCTGTTCAGAAACTGGACAAAAGTTAAACAAGTACAAACCACAGACTGTCTATGTCATGGCGAATACAGTCGCTGCTTTATTTATGTCTGTATGACGCTGTTGTGACTGTGGACGGAGCAGCTACAGGTTTAGCCTGATCGATCCGCCCCCTCTCCAGCACGTCTTGTTTGAATGACAGGAGTAAACACTGACAGCTGCGGTGAAACTCGACAACAAAATTAACATATTGACCATGATTTAATTGTAATACACGTTTCAAAGTGATGCCGAAGTAACTACATACTGATACCGGTTAGTAAAAACCATGAATTAATGCTTTGACAAGTCTGCAGACAAGACGGCAGACGAAAAGCTTTTAAAATGCGTGTTTTCTGAATGGAATCGGATCCATCAGGCTAAACTAACCTGTAGCTGCTCCGTCCACACTCACAACAACGTCATACAGACATAAATAAAGCAGCGACTGTATTCGCCATGACATAGACAGTACTGATGTGTTGGGACATATAGCTGTTAGCACACACTCAGAGCTCACAGCTCCTCATATCTGTTCAGAAACTGGACAAAAGTTAAACATGTACAAACCACAGACTGTCTATGTCATGGCGAATACAGTCGCTGCTTTATTTATGTCTGTATGACGCTGTTGTGAGTGTGGACGGAGCAGCTACAGGTTAGTTTAGCCTGATGGATTCGATTCCATTCAGAAAACACGCATTTTAAAAGCTTTTCGCCTGCCGTCTTGTCTGCAGACTTGTCAAAGCATTAATTCATGTTTTTACTAACCGGTATCAGTATGTAGTTACTTCGGCATCACTTTGAAACGTGTATTACAATTAAATCACGGTCAATATGTTCATTTTGTTGTAGTTGGTATCTCCCATAGGATTTACATGGAGATACGCCCCGCCCCCTCTCCAGCGCGTCTTGTTTGAATGACAGGAGCAAACACAGCTGACAGCCGCCGTGAAACTCGAGCGATTAGAGCGATGCGAATATTGGGTAGTCTACCATAGTATTTACATGGAGATAAGTCCCTTAAAAACCATGAATTAATAAAGCATTAATTCATGTTTTTTTCGCATCGCTCTAATCGCTCGAGTTTCACCGCAGTTGTCAGTGTTTACTCCTGTCATTCAAACAAGACGTGCTGGAGAGGGGGCGGATCGATCAGGCTAAACTAACCTGTAGCTGCTCCGTCCACACTCACAACAACGTCATACAGACATAAATAAAGCAGCGACTGTATTCGCCATGACACAGACAGTCTGTGGTTTGTACTTGTTTAACTTTTGTCCAGTTTCTGAACAGATATGAGGAGCTGTGAGCTCTGAGTGTGTGCTAACAGCTAACGGTTGATGTGTTGGGACCATAGACTGTATATGACATGTTGCGCTGTCGGGTGCCGACCGATCACGAAGCGTCATTTCTTGACTGGCAGCAAAAACAACCAATCACAGCAGTGCTTCTCTGGCTGGCTCTGTCCAATCACAAACAAGAAGTGTTCTCCCTAAAGGAATACCCTTTCCGTCCAATGTGAAATGCTGTTGTGTTTTCTGAAATGCTGTTGTGTTTTGTGAAATGCTGTAGCGTTTTTTGAAATGCTGCGGCGTTTTCTGAAATGCTGTGGTGTCTTGCACTTCCGGGCCACCGTACTCTACTTTAAAGAGTCCTCTCCTGCTGATGTTCAGGTGTATATCAGTATGTAGTGTCTCTACTTTAAAGAGTCCTCTCCTGCTGATGTTCAGGTGTATATCAGTATGTAGTGTCTCTACTTTAAATAGTCCTCTCCTGCTGATGTCCAGGTGTATATCAGTATGTAGTGTCTCTACTTTAAAGAGTCCTCTCCTGCTGATGTTCAGGTGTATATCAGTATGTAGTGTCTCTACTTTAAAGAGTCCTCTCCTGCTGATGTTCAGGCGTATATCAGTATGTAGTGTCTCTGCTTGGTGTGTCCAGGCCTTTACAGAATCAATTCACAGCTGCATGACTTGACTGCAATTAAACTCACACATCTTGTTAGCAGCATGTCACTATAGTGAAGGCAATCTCATTTTGCTAGGCAACCATTTTGGTTCAGTTCTATCCCAACTATTTGTTTGATTACAAGGAAGTTTAGTACAGAAAACAACGGTCGTACAATTATGAATCTGACTGAATCATAAGCCGTAGTTTACCTGTATAATACACTTTAAAAACCCAGATAACCATGTAACTTTTCATCAGTTATCAAGTCAAAACTTAACTCTCATCAATACTTTAATTTTCAACCAAATACCTGCAAAACTAATAACATCCCCATCAGCCTCTGGTCCCTCTGATTTCTACTGCTATTAGAACATATACTGTAGCAGTCTAAGGCACTGTGATAAACATTACACCTGCTTAACAATGATATGTTATCATTTTGCTGCTAGCATGGCTGTCGTCTTGTGTAATTTGTGCCTAAAGAACATGTGAAAGGAGAACTACATTGGCCTATGTAGAGAAATGAGTCATAAACAAACTTTGTGTAAGAATGATCACGTAGCAAAAAGGTGGCATGGAGAGATGCTAGCCAGCGTACTTATACAATACAAGATGCTTCCTGTTAACCTGGAAAGCTGTCAATTATTAAAGAGTCCTCTCCTGCTGATGTTCAGGTGTATATCAGTATGTAGTGTCTCTACTTTAAAGAGTCCTCTCCTGCTGATGTTCAGGTGTATATCAGTATGTAGTGTCTCTACTTTAAAGAGTCCTCTCCTGCTGATGTTCAGGTGTATATCAGTATGTAGTGTCTCTACTTTAAAGAGTCCTCTCCTGCTGATGTTCAGGTGTATATCAGTATGTAGTGTCTCTACTTTAAAGAGTCCTCTCCTGCTGATGTTCAGGTGTATATCAGTATGTAGTGTCTCTACTTTAAAGAGTCCTCTCCTGCTGATGTTCAGGTGTATATCAGTATGTAGTGTCTCTACTTTAAAGAGTCCTCTCCTGCTGATGTTCAGGTGTATATCAGTATGTAGTGTCTCTACTTTAAAGAGTCCTCTCCTGCTGATGTTCAGGTGTATATCAGTATGTAGTGTCTCTACTTTAAAGAGTCCTCTCCTGCTGATGTTCAGGTGTATATCAGTATGTAGTGTCTCTACTTTAAAGAGTCCTCTCCTGCTGATGTTCAGGTGTATATCAGTATGTAGTGTCTCTACTTTAAAGAGTCCTCTCCTGCTGATGTTCAGGTGTATATCAGTATGTAGTGTCTCTACTTTAAAGAGTCCTCTCCAGCTGATGTTCAGGTGTATATCAGTATGTAGTGTCTCTACTTTAAAGAGTCCTCTCCAGCTGATGTTCAGGTGTATATCAGTATGTAGTGTCTCTACTTTAAAGAGTCCTCTCCTGCTGATGTTCAGGTGTATATCAGTATGTAGTGTCTCTACTTTAAAGAGTCCTCTCCAGCTGATGTTCAGGTGTATATCAGTATGTAGTGTCTCTACTTTAAAGAGTCCTCTCCTGCTGATGTTCAGGTTCATATCAGTATGTAGTGTCTCTACTGGGACATGTCTCCAGGCTTTAATGTTCAAAAAGCTCTTTATTTTTCTCATACTGCCTGTGCTGCAGCACCTCTTTTCACCCTCTGTCTGAAACCAGAGCCCAGTCTGCTCTGATTGGTTAGCTGGCCGGCTCTGTTGTGATTGGTCAACCACTTAGAGATGTCCCACCCATTAGCCTATCACGTGTGTGTTGGAGCGATAGCACGAGTGTTACATAGTGGTTCCTATGGAGGTGTTTCAGGCAGGGGGGGAAGTTTGGGATTTTAGCCTTCGCAGACCATTTACATGCACTCAAACCTATATAACACACTACAGGAAAGGGACAACCCCCAAAAGCATAATAGCACCTCTTTGAATATGTAGGAAAGTGAATGTTTCAACTGTGTCTAGCAAATTCCTCACTGATATGTGTTGTTGCATATGGCTTCTCTTTTACTTACACTTTTTCATCACTCACATCCCATAGCTTGCAACACACTTCCTGTTGCAGTGAACAGTGCACAGAATGCATAAATGTGAAATATTGAGGCCAGTGTATTTTCAAATGAGATTATGGTAATTACCATTGTTACCCTTAATTGCAGCATAAAGGCCAAAGTATACAGCAGCATGTTATTATAGAGATGATTATGGAAATTACCACAGAACTACAATCAGGCTCGGATTGTTTGCTGCTAGCTTTGATCTGCCCAGCTGTAGCATTCGTATGAATACACATTGTGTGTTTCTGTGTGGAAATGTTGGGTTTCGGTGAGATGCTTTTGTGTTTGCGCGTTGAACCTTTAAGCTTCATATCTATTGTGTATTTGCATATTATTGTTCAAAAGCACAGAAAGTAGAAACGGTGCAGGGGTCATTGTGTAGCATGAGTTGCATGCATAAATGTGGTGATACTAAAAAAGATTATTATGACAATATGTCCAAGGGCCACAGAGGGTGAGACATATAAACCTTCATAGAACAATCATTAGAAATCCAGCAAAGAAAACACCGGTGCCAATCCTCAGTTCTCTTTCTCTGCATTATTCATCCGCTGACAGCAAAACAAATATTAACATATGAAATATAAACATACTGTAAATTCCCAGGAGACATTCACACCACTCCAGAACTAAAAAGGGCAATTTAATGCCACGTTAGAAGCTCAAGTTAAAGAAATGTGTTCATGTCGGTACAGCAGATGTCTATAGAGGCTAAACTCACCTTGAACATGATTTGATTCATGTCATTAGTCATTTACACGCTAATGTTAAGGTATACGAATCTTGATGCTAGATAATGGACCTATAATGTTCTCCTTTGTATCTTTTTTCATAATATCAGAACTCTCTAAGGTGTTAAAGCTTAAAAAAACTATTTTTTTGTACGTTTATTGGAATAAAGGATATTGTATGGATGGACCTTTAAGTGTTTTTCAATGCTCAAAGATATTGATTGATTTAATTAATGCAATCTTCCACTGTCCTGTCATGATAGGTAGAGCTGTGGTTAAATGTCCTATAATCAATAATGTGTTAAATTAACACAGTTGTGTTATTTCCAGAACACTGAGGTACAATCTCGCTGATGCACATGTTAGGCCCTTGACTCTTATTATATTAATACAATCACTAATCAAGCAGACGCAATACAAAACAAGGAGTACAAAATAAAATCTGTGATGTTATGAAATACGTCCTTCCTTTCATTTTATCTCTCTACAGGGATTATTTTCGTAGTCTGCTGTTCTTTTGTTTCCTGAATGATCATCAGGAGACATGAGGACAAAAAGTGGATATGCCTTTTTGCACCCTATTTAATAAATACAAGTAGTCCTATTAACCTCAGGAGGGAATCTCCAAAAGTCTTTCTCTCCTGTGTTGTGTCTCTCTTTCTATCAGTGTGTTTTAAGGCACGGACACACCAAGCTGACACCAAAGAACTGACACCCCCGACTGTTGTGTCGCCTCACGTCTCGGCCATGTGTCGCACTGGAACACACCGCAAAGACTTCAGCCGTGGGCCAAGAAGCACGTACGAACTGCGCATGCGTGAGTGGCAATAACTCTCCTTACCAGCAGGCGGCGGTAGTGTGTATTCGTCATTCAAAAGAGGCAACAACCGGAAGACAGACTGCGTGATACACCGAGAGAAGAAGAACAGACTGCGTGATATAAACAAACAACAAATAGCGTGTGCGTTCCATTTTCACTCTACAGTGAGAAGCTCATGGGGCTTTCCCGAACCTGTGTCGAGAGCTGGAGTTAAATGAAATCTCACATTTGCCTTCTTAATAGTTTGTTAGGGTCCCTCACTTCCGTTTTGCTTCTCATGCACTGATTCGCTAAGCTGAACAGCCAATCAGAGTGATTTATTTTGCCGACAGCCCAGCAATTCGACATGTTGAATCGGTGGGTTTTCGGCCAAAAAGGTGTCGGCATGGCTGAAAAGACACGACGGTGCGGGACACACCAATCTGAGTAGGGCGTGTCGACGCTCATCGTCGGCCTAACGCACATCGACGGACAAAATCGGCTTGGTGTGTCCGGGCCTTTACAGAATCAATTCACAGCTGCATGACTTGACAGCAATTAAACTCACACATCTTGTTAGCAGCATGTCACTATAGTGAAGGCAATCTCATTTTGATAGGCAACCATTTTGGTTCAGTTCTATCCCAACTATTTGTTTGATTACTAGGAAGTTTAGTACAGAAAACAACGGTCGTACAATTATGAATCTGACTGAATCATAAGCTGTAGTTTACCTGTATAATACACTTTAAAAACCCAGATAACCATCTAACTTTTCATCAGTTATCAAGTCAAAACTTAACTCTCATCAATCAGGGCTGCCAACATTTGAGTTCAGCTTGGAGTGAGATTTTGTTTTTGTTGAACCGAAAAAAGAAACGTTCATTTGTACAGTGTTACAAATGTATTGAACATGTACAAACGCTACAGTGGAATACGCACATACACAGTGTACCCGCGACTCTGAAGGCTCGATCATCAGCTCACAGCATATAAAATGGCATATAGGTGTAAGCAGAGGTAAAGTGATATTTTATAAGTGTGGGGGGGGGGGGGTCCTCACCTCCTCTAGGGGGTCCGGGGGCATGCTACTCCGGGAAGATTTATTTTCAATATTGAAGTTACACGCATCAACCTGGTGCACTTTGAGAGCAAAATGAATTTATGGATACATCTCTCAACACCCATATGAAACAGAACTGTAAACAGATTTTCTTTTTCTTTATGGATATTTTACAAATCACTCACCTTTTAAACTGTATTCTTGTTTTACTGTCATATAGTATTTCATAACTGTTTTTCATTTATTCTCATAAATGGTGACCAAACCGTTTGAGACCCACTGAGATAACTAGACTAAAGTTAACTATCTAAACACAGAGAGTCCCTTACCTCACTGTAGTTATCTCTCTCAGTCTGACAGGAGAGAGCTCTCCCTTTCCTTGTTTTAGAAACAGCTTCTAATATCCCTTAGCGCAGCTAGCTAACCAGATGCTAACAACAACAATGCAAATAGTGAGTTTGGTAGAAATATACTGTATAATAGTAAAGTTATTTAAGATGATGCCATATTTATTGAAGATTTTACATTATAAATATTCCCCAAAATTATTCAAAAGCATATTCTTCCAAACTCCTTGCTGTAGTATGACACACAGGAGACTATTGATGTGTGTAGTGAGTTTGGTAGTAATATACTGTATAATAGTGATTGAATATTATTGTATTCTCTTTTTTCGGAGTTGCACTTTGCAGACGGTCCCTGAGCACTCGTTTCTTCTCCGGCTGCGGATAGAGACCAATGTAATGTGTCCAGCCCGGAGGACGGCGCGTATTGGCTTTTTTTTTATCAAAATGTGATTGTAGTTCGTTGTCAACCTTACCACGGTACTTAGGAGACGTCATTTGTGTCTGAATAACGTTTTGTTCATGAGTTATTGATCCGTGAAGTCTCATTTCGTAGACCCCTCGGTTTGCTGTTCCTTCACTTTATTTTTATATACATTTATTTTGGACGAAAACTTAGCGTGAGGAAAGGCAAGTGTGGCGTGAGTGCGTGAGATATGGGTTAATTGCGTGACTCTCACGCTCAATGCGTGAGTGTTGGCAGCCCTGCATCAATACTTACATTTTCAACCAAATACCTGCAAAACTAATAACATCCCCATCAGCCTCTAGTCCCTCTGATTTCTACTGCTATTAGAAAATATAGCAGTCTAAGGCACTGTGATAAACATTACACCTGCTTAACAATGATATGTTATCATTTTGCTGCTAGCATGGCTGTCGTCTTGTGTAATTTGTGCCTAAAGAACATGTGAAAGGAGAACTACATTGGCCTATGTAGAGAAATGAGTCATAAACAAACTTTGTGTAAGAATGATCACGTAGCAAAAAGGTGGCATGGAGAGATGCTAGCCAGCGTACTTATACAATACAAGATGCTTCCTGTTAACCTGGAAAGCTGTCAATTATACAAGAGGAAGTGACACCTGTATTTGGCAGGAGAACTGAAACGGCAGTGTTTATACACACTAGCGACGTAGTTAATTCCCATGTGTACATATAATCCAACTCTGAATATGAGAAGCATTTCCCAGCGTTGCCAGGTGTAGAGGCAACCTGTTGATTCTGCTGTCAATCTGTCTCCTCTTCTGCCTCAGCAATATGTTACCTCTTCTCGCTCTGTGTATCCTGTGTCTATCAGCGTCTGTCTCAGTGTCTCGTATACCCGTCTGCCTCGGCTACACGGATCAAATCCTCAGGTTTAATTGTCTCCTGACCCTTTGGGCTTATCCAGCGCTCCCAAACTGGCAGGGTGTCTCTGGGATTTCAAGAATCCTTTAACCTTTTTAAAACATTCATTTCATAGGGGCAACGTTTAAGCCACTCCATGTCATCCCCTGGATATCCGCAATATAGCTCAACTTAATACATTATTTAATCCCTCCATTACGATAAGACTAACACAGAGAAGACGGACAGGGTAGCGAAAGCAGAGGGACGGGAGGAAGATGGAAGAGGAAGCATGAAAAGAGGGCAAGACCTGACATGTAACTGGCTGGTCTGATCCTCTTTGATAGCTGCCATGTAATGTTTGACGCCAGTAGGAGAAAGAATATAGGCGATATAAGGCTGGGGGTTGTGGGGGTTTAATGAGTGGGAGGGCTAGTGTTTAACTTGGGTTTGACCCCTTTCACGGAGTAATTGGCTGCAGTCTTTTCCTATGCAGAGACATGAAGGTGGAAGAAATGTGGAGGCAATAGGCAAAACAACAATTAGGCAAAAATAGAAAAGTCAGCAAACGGCTAAGGCAGAGAAATGTGTTTTCCAGATGCTATCAGATTTAGATTAGATCCAGAAGATTGGCCAGTATTGGTTCTGTTCAGGCAGCAAAAACAAGTTATATTTAAAGAACACTATGAAGAGAAGGGTGATTAAGAAGGAAATACAACTGAAAAGAATACAAAGGTGTACATTGTATGAAAAATAAACAATCGGCGAACAGTTATTCATAGATACCATTCAAATAAACGTCATAATATACACCTCCTAGAATAGATCTAATATGGCATTTGTACAAGCAGTACATATATTATTTACAACATCTAATGGCAGCAGTAATTACAATATGAACAAAGATGGAAGTCATGTGACAAGTTTAAAAAGCCAAAAGTCCACGTTAGGATGGATGGGTCAAACATCTCAAACACTTCAATAATTTCATCCATAAAACCAGAGTTTTTGTCTCGTTGAGAAACCAAAAGTGAATGTAGATTTATTTCAGTACGCTGTATCGTGACGTAAGTTCATGTTTATGTCAAATTCTGTAGTTGAGTAACGTCATGGGCAAACTTATTTAAAGTCAAGAAATCAAATCACGATCGTACTGTAACCTTAAAGTATCACATTTTTGGGGGTAAATTGCACAGCGTTAACCACATGTTTAAAACTGTAATCTCTACTGAAACACTGCGACTTTTACTTTCACCTATACATTGATACACACTATGCTTTAGTAGCTTGGAGAAGGTTTGACTGGAGCTGAAGTGAACATTTTGGTTTTCTTTCATCCTGCGCATGAGGACAAATCTAAACGAATTGTATGTCCGTGATTGACAGCTAGTCACACTGCACCTCACTGCATTTGAAAGCACTAATCATGCCTTCTAATGGTGACAAAAGCTCTTACAGAGAAATTGTTGTTTAAAAGCATCATTAATCTTCACGTTGACCTTATCTGTCGGAAACGATGATGGACAGATAATCGGAGGCTGAAAATACCATAACATTTTTCAGTCGTTCACTACATAAAGTTTAATCCACTTTATCAAGATAAGCTGTAATGCTAAGTTCACACTACGAGGGACAAAGCAACAGGCTGCAATTCCTTTGTATTAGCAGCTGTTAACAGGAAGCTACAAACTGATGCTTGTCGCTTCATGAGTGTGAAATGGTCGCCTTAACGTCTTTTAGCGTCCCCATTACTTTTCCGATTGTTCCTTTCTTTCTCTCATTCTCTATTCCCCCCCCAATTGTGTAAAGTTTCCTCCCAAAATTATTGTGCGGTTAGCCATTTCCAACAACATAACTCTGTCAAATGTCTTAATTTTCCTTTTGGTTTGAATTTAGGCTACTTTCATTCTTCCTTTTGTATTCAGTTGTTAACTATACTTGTCAAGATCAAGGTTGTTTTTTTGGTAGGTATTTTGTCCTTGTGTCCAATGAGTGCTTGACCAACACTGCAACGCGACTATTTAGCTAGCGACGCTTTAACCCACTTTCTCTCCTTTATCTTTAAGGAAAAGTCCCTACATCTTTTGCTTATGTTCTCAAAGCAATAAAATACTGGAACATTGACTTAAATTAAATGTATTATGTCTCTATAAGGGTTAGGGTTACGTTAGTTGAAAGCAATAATATTAAGATGAACCTAATATTAGAAGCCTGACACATCAAATAATAGTCCGAAAATTCTAATTTTTTGAAATTGATGTGTTTATTGGACCTTTTAACAAAAACATATTTGGTAATTATTTACAAATATGATTTTTTTTTTTTATCATATTTGATACGTCAGGCATTTATGGCAATTTATTGAACAAAACAACGTCTCCTTTTGAAACAAAAACAAATATTGATTATTGCATTTGGAAGATTTTGAACATGTCACAACCCGAACCAACAGGCTATATAAATACAGAGTATTTTTTTTTCCATCTAAAAGTACATGCAAACACAAATTGTTGTACTCTCTGACTTGGTCAATATAACATAGATTATGATAGCCAAGTAATTGTTTTAATAAAAAATCAATAAGTTGTGGCAATTATTAGCATGGCATTTTAGCCATGCCTCATTTTGCTCAATTTGACATTTTTTAGCTCTGTTTTAGCAAGGGCAGATTCAGTGAGAACAGCACCATCTACAGGCCTGGCATATGTACTACAGCGTCTCCAGCGCTTTCGAACGGCAATGCCGTGGCTGTCTCCTCCTGATTGGTGGAGTTGGCCCAATAGCCGTAGCGCCACCGTCCTGACGTCAGGACAGTGTTCAAATCTGGATCAGTTTTTATCAGATCCGTTGCAGCCCCTTTTTTAGAGATTTGGGTATGGAGGAAAATAGAGAGGGTTGTGTTTTCTGACACTTGGTGAGTTCCCTGGAACACCGGGGACACATATTCATGTATAAAAGACGTACAAAAGTGCATTTTGCATGATAGGTCCCCTTTAATTTAATAATCTAAACAGTGTTTTTGGCATTGTGGTAAACATAATGCAGATTGCATCATGAAATGTACTACAATGACACTGATTATTTTCTGGAGAAATGTACTCAAATACCTGCTGTATACTATTTGATACATACATTTTCAACACGATTTTTCTATGTAATAAGCTACAAAATATAAACTGATTATAAGTTGCTTCAATACAGTAAATATTTATAGTGAAATATCAGTAACAATATAAAAGTAATTATTACCGTAATTTATTCAAAATTGGCAAAGATGTCGCTTCCAAAAGCGTCTGAACCGCTACATGACGGTAGCCATTTTGGATTTGGTCATTAAAAGCGCTGTACATGTATCACATTGCATACAACAGGTCTTTTAGGAACGTACTAGTCATTTGGATGACGTAGAGGTCTCAGAAACTCCGGCAGTGGCTCAGTCAGTAGGGGCTTGGACTGGGAGCTGTACGGTCGCCGGTTCAAGTCCACGACCAGACCTAAAATATGGAGTGTGGACTGCTACTTGGAGAGGTCCCAGTTCACCTCCTGCCCTGCCGTGGTGCCCTTGAGCAAGGCACCGGACACCCCCCTTCCCCCCTCACTCCCATTGCTCCCCGGGCGCTGTACAATAGCTGCCCACTGCTCCTAGTGCTAGACTCCTGGTACTAGGATGGGTTAAATGCAGAGAACACATGTCACTGTGTGTGCTGTGTGCTCTGCATGTGTGACCATTAAAACAGGGTTTCATCCCTCCCAATTCTATTCTATCAAATATGATACACTTGGCGTTATAGGGTTAATATTATTACTTTCAACTAACCTAACACTTACTATGGTATCCAAATCCCATATCATGGAAAGCTACACTTATATAACTAGGTTGAAAGGTGCCATGTTCACCAGGCCCATTTAATACAATGGCAACACTTTTTAAAATTCACACGGGTCACTTTGACTGTTACACAATCTCATCCTTGGTCTGCTTTGTGTTATTATCATAATGCAACTCCCACATAGTTTAGTCCCTGTTTTAAAAGTACAAGACACAGAGGTCAAATCAATACGAGCGATTGAGAGGAGGGAGGAGAATATGAAAGAAATAAGGAAATGAAAGAGACGGAATAGAAAGAATGAGAGGAGTCTGTAAAGCAGAGCGTTACAGAAAACAAAGAGAAACCACTGAGTGACAGACAAAGGTTGAGAATACTGAGATAATAGCAGAGAAAACGTCCCTGCGGTCCCCGGCAGACTTAATTGATGCTAAGTAGGCGTGCTGGAGTCGACCGGAGTCTGGCCTGCATCCATTCAACAGGGATTTATTAGCCAAAATATAAATACCTCGCACATAATGAAGGTTTCTGTGGAGGAACAAAAGAAAGCGATACAATAAAGTTAGAGAATAACATGAAACCACACTCAAACACAGGCGGGTTTTACACGTTTCCTTTGGCTTTGATTTTTACGGACGACAATTAGGGCAACATGGGAATTTTTTTTTTAGATCTGACCAAATCAGATTTTCAAATCTCAGAATTCTGACTTCATTCCCAGAAATTAAAGAATAAAATTACAAAAAATATTCTGACTTTATTCTAAGAATTCTGACTTTATTTGCTTAATCAGAACTGAAATAAAAATCTGTTTTGGTCAGATCTAAAGAAAACAACATGTGTATGGGATTAGTTTTGTTTCATAAAGATAAAGCAACACTTTCTCAGAATAAAGCAAAACTAAGAGTCAATTTAATTTCAAAAATAAAACTATAAGTTGCAAACAAATCATTTATGTAATCATGTAAACTATAAGTATCTTTTCTTTGTTTTAACATATCTATTTGTTTGCAGTTCTCTTTGCTTCTTTCTCAATGATCAGACTTTTGCTCTCGCTGCAGCTCTTCTCGTTTGCGCTCCCTCATTCGAAGAAACAGACCGTATAGTGTACTATAAACAAACAACACACATGATCAATACTTACATATATTTTCACTTGTAGTATTATAATAATTGAAATGCTGGTTCTTCTGGGGGTCTTCTATCCACGCTCAGCTACCGCACCGCAGCTGCACTGTAGAATCGCTGGAGGACTGTCACTCAAAAACTGAGTAGCCAATGGGGACGCACCCCTGAAAGTCCCGCCCACCTGGGACGTTTGTGTCAGAATCGAAAACAGAAAATCTTTATTTTTGAAATTAAATTTATTTTGCTTGACTCAGTTCATGTTTTCTCTTAAACTCTTAGTTTTGCTTGATCCTGAGAAAGTGTTGCTTTATCTTTATGAAACAAAACTAATCCCATACATGCGGCCCCTTTCCTCTTCCTTTGATTTAAAGGAAAAACAAAAGGAAGCGTTTTGGCCTTTAAATTAAATGTTAAAGACCCCATCTCTCCACACCAGAGCGGTAGTCTTGTGCTCTTGATCTTTAGACAATCCCTCCAGGTACAACATAATTCACACCCATTCATCCATTGACTCAACACCAATGTAAGGCTGTGTCATGCTTATGTAACCTCTGACATTCAACTTGGTCCATGACTGCAAAAAAGTCCAGGGATGGTGTCCAACCTGTTGCATTTTTAGATATTATTAGTATGAGTAGAGCTGATAATACAGTTTCAGGACAGGATGTACCGACACCCTTACGGAGCGTCCACACAGCAGCGTTAAAAAAATCTTGGAGGTAGGCGTATCTGAAGCTTGGGGATTTTTTGCGAGCAACGCGACCAACAACCAATCACATGAATCTCCCACCCCCGACATACGAAGCAAAAAAGCCCGAAGTAAACTGGATATAAACTCCCCAAACAGGTGAAAACCTACCACTGTCTCTGCCACCTCCCTCCATGCCTGGCTCCTCCGGTTTGTATCCCGGTAGGTAAATAGGGACTGGTCATAAAGCACCGGGTGATTCCCTACCGCTAATTTCTCCTCCATGTTTTGGAATATGAGGAAATGACCTGCGGTATTTCTCTCCCAGCATACACGCCGTTTGATTGGCTAGCGCTTGAACTGTCAGATTTGCATAAACGGGATTTGATTGGCTGATGCTTCCACCTCAGCTTCAAAAGTTGAACATTGCTCAACTTTGAATCCTGAAAATCCTGAAAATCTCCGCTCCGCTTCCCACAATGCAGTTCGGCGAAAAGTGAGGCAAAGTGACGTCACCCCATTCAAAGTGAATGGGCAGAAGCGTTAGAAGATTTTTTTAACGCTGCTGTGTGGACGCTCCGTTAGAGTCCTTGATAATTATGTGTCCAGAGTACAGCTGAGTCCTGCTTTGGCGACGTCAACAATGATACCTTGTGCATGAGCGCACATTGTGCAACTGTTAATGAGGGCAGCAGAGGTAGAGGAGAAAGATGGGAGAGGAAGTGGTATAAAAACGGAGAGGGGATGCAGAAATTGGAGAGTGAGAAAAGGGATGACCTGCAGAGAAGAAGAGGGAGATAAGGAAGGGCCACAGCAAGGAAAAGCTTGAGGAAAGGAGACAAGGTGGCAAAAGGAACGACAGAGATTGAGGGAGAAACACGACGGCAAACGAATGAACAAGCGAGCGAGGACGGAGGAGGAAGACTGTTGTGAGGAGAAGACGTTGGCGGTGTACAGATTTCGCCTCGGTTACGTTCTGAAAGGAGAGAAACAAGGGATGCAGGGCAGAGATAAGAGGAAGTTGATTAAGGAGGCACTGCCAAAGAAGAGAGGCCCTGTATTTAGCATTCTCCTGGCACTGTGGAGGCTTATTTCCATGTCCTAGTTTGTCAGAATGAGCTGGAGCCAGAGGGTGACGGCACAGACACAGCACACACAGATAGTCATGTTACGTGATGAGGGAGACAGAGAGAGGGAACAAATGCAAAGCAGACTGAGGGAGAGATATAGAGGGAATGAGAGCACTTCATTTAATTATCACACCCTTAACATCGTGTCTCTGCCACGCGCCACACTCCAAGGGACAAAGTGTAAAATCACATCGTCACGCGCAGATGTTGACAATTAAATAAGAAAAGACCCTAAAATATGAAATACGCTGCTTTGTCTTGCCTCGGCGACAGTATCTCATTTGTGATGACTGTATTTTTGAGTGTGTTGAAGAGATATGGCTTCATCACAGGAAGACTGCAGGGTGCGTGGACTGGTTTTGATTAGACTTGCGGGCGGAGAGAACTAAATTAGCCCCGGGATCACATTCACCACATGTTGTATTTACGACTGATTTGATTTGATTGAGTTGTCTGCTTTGCTTGAAAAGAAATATCTTTTTACTTGTTTATTCAAATTTATAGTAACGTCTCTTTTATCAATCAAAGTTTGGCAATCTTTCCCACTTCATTTTTGCTCCTTTCTGTCCTTTGGTTTTGTGCCTTGCCGACGCGCTCACACATCACACAGAGAGATATTGTTTGTTTGTTTCGGCACATTTATTTCCACGTTATCCTTTACACGGCTGAACCATTAGTTTAGCAACGTTTAGCTTTAGCTAATGGGCGTAATATACAGACGGGGTCGAATGCGAATCTGAAATACTGAGGATTTTTCCAATAGGTCTATGTGACCCAATTTAACTTTTTTCCTTCCGTTGTCTAACCATGCCATAAAACAGGTATATCAACAGGTGTCTTGTTTTGTTAAATGACAATGTGCTGGCCCAATCCACACATTTATGGCGCATTTCCACCGCAGGCCTCGCTCGACTTAGTACGGTTTTGTTAGGCCTTGTTAGGCCCGGCTCACTTTATGCTGCGTTTCCATTACAGTTTAGTAGCTGGGGCAGTAACTATAGTAACGCAGTGTAGGCGGAGCCGTGACGTCATCTTCAATGAGCACCCCAGAAAAACAACATCAGCCGTTAGCTGTTAGCACTCAGAGCTCACAGCTCCTCATATCGGTTCAGAAACTAGACAAAAGTTAAACAAGTACAAACCACAGACTGTCTGTGTCATGGCGAGTACAGTCGCTGGTTTATTTATGTCTGTATAGGCCGTTGTTGTGAGTGTGGACGGTCGGAGCATATACAGCGTTAGCTTAGCCGATCTCCATTCAGAAAACACGCATTTTAAAAGGTTTTTCGCCTGCCGTCTGTCTGCAGACTTGTCAAAGCATTAATTCATGGTTTTTACTAACCGGTATCAGTATGTAGTTACTTCGGCATCATTTTGAAACGTGTATTACAATTAAATCACGGTCAAATATGTTCATCTTGTTGTAGTTGTAGCCCCCTTGCCAGCGATTCTCTCTCTAGTTTAGCAAACTCAGCCCAACTCAGCCCTGTTTGTTGGCCCCGATAGAACCACGATTTTGTCGGGCCAGAAAAAAGGTGAAAAAGTGGCCCCGGGCCGGAACTAGGCATAGTGGAAATGCAACCAAAAACGGGCCCGGCACGACACGACACGCTTAAACCGCGCTCCGCGCCATGGTGGAAATGCGCCATTTGACCTCAACACTTTGGAATCAGTGCCTTCATTAAGCAGCGCATCTGCAAAACACAAAGAGTGCCAACATTGATCAAACTAAATGCTAAGGAGGAAAGGACAAAAGTTGGCCATAAAAAAAGATCCAGATGGCAAAAAAACAACTCCATCCAGGAAAATAATTTTGAATATTTAGTTACTTTTCAAAGATTTGGAAATGTGCCTGATGTTTGTGATAAATATATTTCAGTCAAACAACTCACGTGTTTCTTAATATGTTTATTAGAAGCAGCATATAGTTTGAGTTTGGCGTCTAGGCTCGGGCCTCATCACTCCACAGATTTACAAAGAACATTGAGTGATGATTAGATAACTATCCCCCGAGCCTACAGGTGGAAGCTGGGGTGGAAGCTGGGGTGGTGGTGGGGCAGGCAAGTAGCAGCAACATGAAACACAGCAGCAGGAACATGAACGTAGCATTAGCAAGTAAACACAGCAGTGGCAGCAGCAGCAGGAACATGAATGTAGCAATAGCAAGTGAACACAGCAGCAGCAGCAGCAGCGAGGCAGAGACAGGAAGACCTGGCAGCTTAAATAGAGCGGCATGTTTAGGAGAAAGTGTTTGGTTGGTTGTAAGAGGGACGAGGTGCGTCACGTGTTAATGTATCATTGGTGCTCGAGTTGACTGCCTGAACTAGCTCGCAGGCTTCGCCCCATGTATTGCAGGCCGGTCTGGGACCAAATGCCAGATGTCCCCTCCTGTGGTTCATTACTGATAGTTGAAAGGGATTATTTAAAACGCTCATTGTGACTTCAATCAACATAAAAATTGACCACTTACAGTATAATGTATCCCAGTCATGATCCCAATGCAAATAAATTATTGAAAAACGTTTGGAATCAACTCTAAATAGCGTCAAATGTGGATTAAGTGCACCCTTTTATTTTCGAGCTATTTAACAATGAAGTCAAATCTAATGTGAATAGCTGCATTTCAATCAGTATTCACAATGGATTGTACCTTCAACTAGAAATGTATGATGCCTGAACAAATCCTGTTAGAATTCTGAAGGTGTCAGATTCAATAGAGCAGTTATCCAAACTAAGCAGTGAAATCTGTGAGCGTTTTACTGCAGCTGAGAGGACGCTGACCTTACAACAGCAACAGCAGATCTCTAAGTCAAAGCATGTGCTAACCTTTCAGACAGGGGGCCAAGGACCAACACCTTGCATTTGAATTAAGAATCATACACAGGAAGTGACATTAACACTTTAGCAGCCTGGACTAGAACAAATTGAAATCTTGCCAAGTATATTCATCTAATCAGAATATTCTTTACATTTGATATAAGAACTAATCACTTAAAGGTCATGTCTTTTATACATAGATATGTGTTGACAGTGTGTTAAGAGATTGGGAAAGTTTCAGGAAAAAAGACCCACTCTCTTTTTGTCCTGATCCAGTTATATAAAAACCTGTCTGAAAATGAGCTGATCAGATTTTGGTCACTCTGTGATGTCATAATGATTTTTTTGGCTTGTGTAACCATTAGCCAATCACCAAACAAAGGTAACCCCCCCCCACCTTATCACCTGAATCTCCTCCGAGAGCACCATTGTGTTCTTTGTAACCAAATATCTCTCAGAGGGGCGTGGGGAGTGGCTCCTTATTTTCATCTAATGTAACAGACAGAGAATCAGCACTTTGGAAACAGGGCTGAAACAGAGGGGGTTATGGGATGCTTCAATGATCTGCCAAACACTTCAGAGACATGTTTGTATATATCTGAGACCTATAATATATTGATGAAAAACAGTATAATAGGGGACCTTTAAGAAGTAACAATGCAGTGAGATAAAGGGTCTTGTTTTTATACAATTATAAGATCTGATGTATGTAATTATCCCTTCAAGAAATCTTACCAAGCAAATGTTCACTTGGCAGATTTCTTAATTACAAGCGAAAACATCTTGTTTTCATACCATTTTTGACTTGTTTTGGAGCCGCAGTTCCTCCAATATGAGCCTTACATCAGGGCAGTAGGAGATCACCATTTGTTCTCTTGCCTCCTCTTTTTGTTTCCCTCTCCTTCAAACCTCCCTCGCTTCCTCTCATCTCATCACATCTCCCACTTCACTCTCCACCTCTCCAATCACCCTCTCTCCTCCCTCCCTTGCAGTGGCTCTCCTCTCCTCTCCTCTCCTCTCCTCTCCTCTCCTCTCCTCTCCTCTCCTCTCCTCTCCTCTCCTCATGCAGCCTGTAGGTGGCATAGAGGCATGTACATTGGCACAGAGAGCGATCTGAAAACGCATTTACGCTCGTCATGAAACACTCTGCTGTCTCTGTTCCAGCGCACTCCCGACTCATATGTCCTCTCTTCGCTCCAATTATCCTTTTCCCTCTTTTCTTTCTTCTCTACATCGCTTCCTTTCTTTTTCTTTGCCCACTTTCTGACCTGACACTCACTGTTTTGTCCATCCTTTGTTTGTTTCTCCTTCATCATTATACCATGCCATGCCGTCCATGCCAATTGCCTTTATTCCAGTGCCTCCTAGGCAGTGTGTATTAATAACACGGTGCCATTTGTACACATGGACAGGAGGAGAGGAAGTGGGGACAGGAGGAGAGGAAGTGGGGAAAGGGAGGAGAGGAAGTGGGGAAAGGGAGGATGAGGGGAGACTGACAATAGTGGAATTACCTATAGCCTCCTATCAAATCAAATCAAATCAAGTTTTATTTATATAGCACATTTTTAAAACGATTTTTGGTCGAGCCAAAGTGCTGTACATATAATAATTACCTTACAGTAAGGACACTTTACAGCAAATATAACAGCACAGTTTGTGCAGAATATCAGTATGAGAAAACGACACCCTCTGTCCTTAGACCCTCACATCGTACAAGGATCCTACAGCAACTCCGATGGTAAAATCCGCATTGTAAAATTGAAATCAGAGCGAGAACAGTCATAAATTCATGCTTTTTATTTTTACACAAAGAAGGTTTTTACATGAAGTTATTTAAGTTTTAATTTTTTACTTAACATCATGTAAACTACCGTCAACAAAACCTCTGATGAAAGGAAGGATGCAAGACTTTTATTCCTTATAAAGAATAATGAAATGGGACAACATTTGAGTTTAGATTCACTCTTTGTAATCCCTCACCCCTCTCAGCTTTGTTCACTACCTCCCATCTCATCTCCTTTTCCTCACCCCTCTCCTTTGTTCACTACCTCCCATCTCATCTCCTTTTCTTCATCCCTCTCCTTTGTTCACTACCTACCATCTCATCTCCTTTTCTTCATCCCTACCTCCTTGCTCCCTTCTCTCCTTCCCTTCGTGTGTCTCACTCGTCTCACTCGTTCACTCTCTTGCCACCTTAATGGGGTGCTGTTGCTATGGTAACGCGGGGCGAACATGCTCGCATTCCAGCATGAGAAAGGCGATAGCTTGTAAAGTGTCTCTCTCGCCCTCTCATTCGCTCTCTCCCCCCGTTTCTCTTCTGTCAAATTCAAACACACTTTTTGACATGAATGGTGTACACTGTGCTGTTGGCATGGTGTGAAAAAGAAAAGGCGAAATGAGAACATAGATAAACCCAATGTTAATTAAAGTCATGGTAAATAATGAATCACTGTATTAGGGGGGTGCAAAGCATACATAAATGCATAGGTATACACACAATTTACATATAGATTATACTCATATACACTATGAGTGCACACAAGAACATTATTAGACTGCTTTTTTCCCGACCTGAAGGATCATATTGGTTTCTGTTCAGCACATTACTTACTTTTCACATCATTTCACAGAATTGAGAAATGTATTCCACTATATTTTGAGCACATAGTATAACCAATGCTGCAGATAAAATAGTTTTCATGCTTTTTGATTTTACTTTTAATCCCTCTGTACTCTTGCTCAAGGCTGTCCTTTTCACCTCAATGCATTTGGACAAGATATTTCTTAACATTTATCATGGCGGTAATTGGTTTATATCGTCAAGCCATTGCTTTTTGTGCTTTTCCACTAAGTAGTCCAAATACAGACCTGTATCTTTGCTGAAACTTACTTGGCTCTTGTCTCTCCACCTATCTCTTATTCTCTTGTGCTCACTTTTTTCTTCTGTCTTTCACCCTAATCACAGGCAGAGATGGGGTCGTTACTAAAAAAAAGTTATATATTACATATTACTTTTTTAAAAAGTAATATATTACACTACTTCGTTACTCTCTACATAAAGTAACTCGTTACTTTACTCGTTACTTTACTCGCAGGGCCGTCCCGCCCCTCCCTACAGGCAGATCACGCAGACTGCTAAAGTTTCAAATGTTCTCTTTAGTTCAGTTTCCATTGTCGCATAAGACTGATCCAGATAGCTCTGACCATGGCTGTCCTCTGTCTCCTGCTATCTGTATTTTGCGCAGTATATCTCTGAACGATGCGATGGTGATTCCACTGTGCAAATGGGCAACATTACCTCTACTATGAAGGATGCTACAAGCCTGTCCATCTCTGCTTTGGTTACCGGTCCTCCAAATTCTAATTTTTGCTGCTTCGGAGTCGGCGGCGGCGCACTCACAACATCCTCACTCTGGGTTCGGGGGTCCTTAGCTATTAGCTTCACCTTAGCATGTGTTCTTTGCAGGTGTTTGTTGAGGTTTGACGTGGTGTTTGCAGCAGTGGATAACAGCTTCTGGCCTGGACACAGTTTGCACCTCACCGTCACATTCCTGTCTATTCTTCGGACGAACTCAAAATAATGGGCATACCTCCACCCCTCGAAAGTTATCGCTGACTCTGCCATGTTTATGCAGCACTGCACGTGGAGATGTGGACGCTGCAAGTCCTGCAGATTACGTACATATAAACCTGCGGCGGAAACCCCTCTTGTCTGTCAGTGTGATTATGACTGATTTTATAAAAGTAACGAAGTAACGTGTGTCGGGGCAATGTTAGTAACTGTAGTGTGATTACTGAATTATAAAAGTAATGCGTTACACTACTCCGTTACCGACAAAAGTAATATTATTACAGTAACACCCAACTCTGATCACAGGGGGTCAGAGAAGTAAATTAATATCCGTTTCTTTCTGAAAGTAGCACAATCATATGGAGTTTATTGACATTTAACTTTAAGATCTAAAGGGCAAGAAGCTGCTCATTTTAGTAACTTTTCAAACATGGTGCTATATTAAAAAAAACTCCTATCATCTGATTTCAAAGGGATGTCTTTCTTTAAAACACTTCAGTTTTTAGTAACATCAAATATGCCGTGAATAAAAGAATGTCACAAAACATCAATAATGGCACAGTTGACATATTATATTCATTTACAGGTTAATATCAGTATGTAGTGTCTCTCCTGTGACATGTCTCCATGCTTTAATGTTCAAAAAGCTCTTTATTTTTCTCATACTGCCTGTGCTGCAGCACTTCTTTTCACCCTCTGTCTGAAACCAGAGCCCAGTCTGCTCTGATTGGTTAGCTGGTTGGCTCTGTTGTGATTGGTGAACCGCTTAGAGATCACGTACAATGTGATGGAGTGCTAGCCAATAGAAGCGCGAGTGTTACATTGTGATGTCACTAAGTTACAGTAGTACATAGGGCCCCTTTAACAATCCCATATGAATTACAGGAGCTTGTGAAATTGTGACGCAGGAGCATTTTGTATGTAAATGATCTTCTTGTTGGCGCTACGGAAGGCAGCCATGGTGAACTGATGAACTTGTTTGTAATTTAGAGGAAAAATAATTAATATGATGAATTAATACTGTGGAAACCAATTTAAGACTTCATCAAGGGGCTTATTGTACCTCTATTCAAGCAACAAACGGCTGTATCGTTGCCTTATACGAAACAAGGGAAATGTTTTGGTGAGGAACTTATGAAAGTATGAAAAATGTATTTTCTGTCACCTCTCTGTCTGCCACCTCTAAAAGGAAGGCATCACTGCTCCTTCACCATGGGAACACGAGACCATCCAACAATGCAGACTGAACTTTCCAAAAGGTAGACAAATATAATTGGAGAATGCTGTCAATGTAGCCTTTTTGCAGGTAAACATGCAATAACTAGACCAATTATCCATCCATCCATCCATCTTCTCCCGCTTATCCGTGGTCGGGTCGCGGAGGTAGCAGTTCCAGCAGAGAGCCCCAAACGTTCCTTTCCCTGGCCACATCAACCAGCTCTGACTGGGGGATCCCAAGGCGCTCCCAGGCCAGCGAAGAGATATAATCCCTCCACCTGGTCCTAGGTCTACCCCTTGGTCTCTTCCCAGCTGGACGTGCCTGGAACACCTCCCTAGAGAGGCGCCCAGGTGGCATCCTTACTAGGTGTCCGAACCACCTCAACTGTCTCCTTTTCGACGCGAAGGAGGAGCGGTTCAACTCCGAGTCCCTCCCGGATGACTGAACTTCTCACCTTATCCCTAAGGGAGATGCCAGCCACCCTGCGGAGAAAACCCATCTCGGCCGCTTGTATCCGCGATCTCGTTCTTTCGGTCATGACCCATCCTTCATGACCATATGTGAGGGTAGGAACGAAAATGGCCCGGTAGACTGAGAGCTTTGCCTTCTGGCTCAGCTCTCTTTTCGTCACAACGGTGCGGTAAAGCGACTGCAGTACCGCTCCCGCTGCTCCGATTCTCCGGCCCATCTCACGCTCCATTGTTCCCTCACTCGAGAACAAGACCCCGAGATACTTGAACTCCTTCACTTGGGGTAAACCAATTATGTAGCGTATAAAACAGTGTCACTGTTTCATAATTATGTTTTGATAGTGCTGCAAATAATACTGTTACAGGGTGTGTATTTTTGTAAAATGTGTAACTTTTTTATATATTTTTTTTAAATGTGTAACTTTTTTATGCATGCTTAGGTAACATTAAGCTGCATTTGTCTCTTTTCTGCTGTAACAATGTAAATGTCCCCTCTGTGGGACTAATAGAGGGATTCTGATTCTGATATGTAAAACCTTACAAAACCAGACTTTTTAATACATCCATACATTTAAACTTAACATTTAAAGGGGACCTATCATGCAAAATGCACTTTTGTACGTCTTTTATAGATGATTTGAACACTGTCCTGACGTCAGGACGGTGGCGCTACGGCTATTGGGCCAACTCCACCAATCAGGAGGAGACAGTCACAGCCATTGCCGTTCGAAAGCGCTGGAGACGCTGTAGTACATATGCCAGGCCTGTAGGTGGTGCTGTTCTCACAGAATCAGCCGTTGCAAATCCAGAGCTAAAAAATGTCAAATTGAGCAAAATGAGGCATGGCTAAAATGCATGATCTGTTTGGTATTTTGAAAAAAAAAAGTATAAATATGCCTTATATAGGTATGGTCCTACACTATATTATTAACATATAGCATGATAGGTCCACTTTAAAGCAACTCAAAACACACCAATTCTCCACCACATGTAAAAATGCAGTCACCCTTACATAAGCAGAAAGTACTACACTGCGAAAAAAGTGTTGATCCAAAAACGGTGGAGACAGACTAGTGCTGGTCTTTATGGTTTCTCTGTTGCACAACATCCCTAAATGTTACCTGAGGCTGCTGCAATGCAGGGAAATAAAGATTGAGAGGAAATATGGAGGAAGGAAAGAAGTACAGAACAGTGAATAACACACGGAGCAATAAAAACAAATGCATGATGGGAGACTTCTATCATGCCTATGGTCCACAGTATTCAATGCAAAGGGTGCCTTGGGGTTATAACCATGCACTGCGATGACAATGTACGGTCCAAACAGAACCTGGCAAATCACCGTAGAAACCAATTCTATTATCACCGCTTGTATGCATTGCCGGTTCAATTTAAGATAACAGAGGTTTGTGCTGATTGATTTTTGAATGAATGACTTCCTGGGAGAACGATGTGTATTTGTGATTCTGGCTTTTCCTAAATGTATTTGCAGAATGCTTTCCATTTTTTCTGCTGTAAACACACATTTGCAGGCGGGAATTGAAGCCTCTGCCTTTTCCTCCCATTGCTTTTTGTTTCAAACAATGCAAGTCCTTGACCCCAATTTAGCTCCAAAAACACATGTAAGAGGATAGTCCACACACTGCACAACAGAAACACACACCGCCTCCTTAACACACACACACACACACTCCGACAGAAGTAGGCTAGCTAGCAGATCAGAGGGCAGTTTGTAACATCATCAGCTGAGAGGTCACTTTCTCTCCATTAGCTGCGCACCATCTGTCTGGACACGTGAACTCTCGTGTTAACTTTAACTTTCCAAACAATCCATTAAAACATGAGCATAACAAAAAAAGGCCGCGTAGAATAGCAATGAGGCAGGAAATTAATCCCAAACATAAAAATTGGAATTACACGGGTTAGGAGGTGGGTGGTTTTGGGAACTTTGTCTTTTCATTTACATTCCTGTTTATGTGAGTCTGTCACAGATCAGAGTGCTTATGGAAGATATTAAAAGACACTCAGTGTGCAACAAAATCAACCCAGACAGTTATTCCTCCCTGGCTCTCCGCCTCATGCTAGGTGACATTTAATGGACGCTCCTCAGCTGAATGCTAACAGAGCCCTGCAGCCACTGGGAGGGAGAGAGGTAAAACACAAGAACAAGAAGAAGAGAGGCGCTACTGAATGAGCCACTGAACCTTACATTTGAGAGAGGGAAATAACAGATGTGAAAGTCAGAGACTCATTTCTGAGACTGAGATCGATTTTTTGTGCAGAAAAGCGAGAAAAGCAAAAGGTTAAAAGAGAGTGAGGGAAAGTTAGGAGGGGAGGATTAAAAGAAGATGAGTGAATATGGTTGAGACATACATTAAAGTGGACCTATCAAGCTATATTATAATAATATAGTGTAGGACCATACCTATATAAGGCATATTTATACTTTTTTTTTTTCAAAATACCAAACAGATCATGCATTTTAGCCATGCCTCATTTTGCTCAATTTGACATTTTTTAGCTCTGTTTTTGCAAGGGCTGATTCTGTGAGAACAGCACCACCTACAGGCCTGGCATATGTACTACAGCGTCTCCAGCGCTTTCGAATGGCAATGGCCCTGGCTGTCTCCTCCTGATTGGTGGAGTTGGCCCAATAGCCGTAGCGCCACCGTCCTGACGTCAGGAAAGTGTTCAAATCTGGATCAGTTTTTATCAGTCCCGTTGCAGCCCCTTTTTTTAGAGATTTGGGTATGGAGGAAAATAGAGAGGGTTGTGTTTTCTGACACTTGGTGAGTTCCCTGGAACACCGGGGACACATATTCATGTATAAAAGACGTACAAAAGTGCATTTTGCATGATAGGTCCCCTTTAAGTCATATTTCTACGGTGCAAACACGCTACAATGACCCACAACACTTCCATTAGGAGAAACACACTGCATTCCAGCTTGACAGAAGATTTCCCCCAAAAACACCCTGTCCTGTTTGATAGCTTCACCAACACACAGCCAAACACCTTCCCTCCATAACACGCACGCACGCACGCACGCACGCACGCACGCACACACACACACACACCTTTTGACAACCATATCATTACTATTCACTCCCACACACGAGCCAACCTCACTCACTTGGTTACACATCATAAACAGTGAGCCTTACATGCTGTCCACGTCTCGGTGAAAACAACCGCAGATAAAGAAGCATCATAAAAATAACAGCACACATTACACATTCATTATACATCAGTCCTTCACATCGAGCAGGAAGTGGAGTACGCTGCCAGAGGTGGCTGTTTAGTGTTTTGATGATGGAGCTCTGAAGTGCATGCTGGTAAAATATGTTTTATGGTGGTTAGACTCGATGTGGTTTTTGTCATTCTTTTATCTCTCAATGCAGAGGCAAACATCGGATGCTTGTGGGAGTTGTGTAATGTTTTGTCTCTGTTGTAGGTGTTCACTGCAACTCAAAAATAAAACGTAATACGCTTTACTCAATCTATGTGTGTCTTGATTATCAACAGCCTCAATTTGCATTCAAATCCTGTAGGAGAAGAGGCAAGAACCTGACCAATCACCATGCTTGTTTTCTCCACATATTGATCACTGTAGCGTCAAATTGTGGTATATTTTTGAGGAAGGTGCATATCAGCTATATGCAAAGTCAGTGTTGTTGTTGCTTTTACATTAGGGTTGTATGAGGTAATCATCCATAGTCAATGTATTAACTTTAGTAGATGGTTGTTGGCACACCCACCGTTTGGAAAAACAGGCAGGAGTTACTGAATAGAAAACAAAGCATGTACTACTGTGGACGGGGTTAGCAGCACCACCATTTATTGCCACCTTAAAAACATGCCTAATAATACCAATACCAGTATAAGTGTGAGCTTATGAATATTTGGTATTGCTTTACTTTGCTATGAGACAGCACTTTCCAAAGGGTAACCCTGCCGAACTCTATTTTAAAGAAAAAACAGTAATTGTATCCCGCATGAGTTCCTAGTCTGCCGTTGCCTTGATTGGTTAGTATTAGGACCCCCTTAAAACGAGATGGTTCTTCTCAAGGGGTTTATCCTAAATGCCTGTTATTGTGTAATTTTCTTTTTGATCCAATTCATACAATAACTAACCACTAACAGGGCATTGGTAAACCAGCTACTCCTATGTTCTTCAAAGTAGAATAACTGTTTTTCTCAATGGAGTCTGGTGGCTTTGAACAGAACCCCATCTGAAACATAGACTAGTTTTCTAAAAATAGCATACACTTAAAAACTGATATTGATTTATTTTAGTGAGCCTTTCTCTTTAGGTGGCGAAACTGCATTTTGCTTATGACCCCGGCAGTATTTCATTGACTTCCTTCTGTTTGGTAACTCGTCTGATTTTGGGGGGTTATAATTTATATGGGTAATACACTGACTCCACTTCTAAACTATCCCTTATGCTAAAATAGTTAGGCAGGGAGAGAGGGAGAAAGTGAGGGAGAGGGAGAGGGAGAGAGAGGGGGGGGGGTCGCCAGGGGAAAAGGTGGAACTCTCTTTAAAGTGCAAATTGATTAGATGAGGCTCGCAGCTGTGAAGTGTGTGTGCGTGTGCGTGTGCGTGTGCGTGCGTGTGTGTGTGTGTGTGTGTGTGTGTGTGTGTGTGTGTGTGTTGCTGCACAAGAAGTCTATATGTGCATGAATGTTCTATATTACTGTAAAGTGGGGTTCTGGGTAAGTGTCTGTGTTTTGCCATGTGGATATGTGTGCTGTACTGTATGTATTATTTCCTTGTGTGTGTGCCTGTGTGTGTGTGTGTGTGTGTGTGTGTGTGTGTGTGTGTGTGTGTGTGTGTGTGTGTGTGTGTGTGTGTGTGAGAGAGGCCACAGGTGAATGTGTGTGTCCTTGCTGCAGTTATATAGAATGATGTCCTCACATGCAACCCCTGTAGAGACACGTGTGTACTTCTTGCATGACTTCATGTAAAGGTGTGTATGTGGCGGAAGTACAGCGCCACTTACAGGCTCGGCATATGTACTACAGCGTCTCCAGCGGGTCGAGCGGTCTCTCGTGTGGAAGGACACGTTTCTGGTGCCTATTACGTGTGGACGGAAGACTTTTTTGATAACGATTTTGGTTCGTTAGCGTTACCGTTCTCGTGTGGCTCCAGCCTGAGGAAACAGAAGGATCTGGTCTATTGGTTTACTGAAGATGGGGGGGAGGAGAGTAGAAAAACCAGAGATAAGGAGTTTAGAGGGGGAGAGAGGGGGAGAAGAAGAGAGGCAGCACATTATACATTGAGAACAAGAGGCAGAGTATTAACAGAAAAGAGGGAGCCCTAAAGGAGGACTGGCTTGTATAAAAACATTTTAAAATAGAGGAAAGCAGGAAGTAAGTGGCAGTTATATTTGATCCTCACCCGCCTCACTTATTAATGTCTCCCCTATTCTCTCACCATGTAGCTGCTCACTCCTCGAGCATGGGAGCAACTTGTTTAGTTTTCATATAAAACTGTTAATGAAGCAGAACACTACAGAACACTGGGCATGTGGGATGAACTTCTGCAGGCAATGCTGTTTTATATTAGTCAGATGTTATACATAATTGAAGTGGTAATACCAAATTGTAAAAAATACTAGAAGTCCTGCATTAGCATAAGCTGGCTGGCTCTGTTGTGATTGGTTAACAGAGGTCCCGCCCCTTGGCAACGTGTACAACGTGTTGGAGTGTGGGCAAGTAGGAGCGTGAGTGTTACATAGTGATGTCACTATGTTCCGGAAGTAAACACAGGAGTCCAATGGAGGCGTTTCAGGGGGGGGGGGGGGGAGATGGGAATAAAGGGATTTAAGCCTTTGAAGATCATTTAAATGCACAAAAAAAACTATGTAACACACTATAGAAAAGGGGAAACTCCAAAAAGATTAATAGGGCCTGTTTCAAAAATGTAAATTAAAAAAATGTTTATTAAAAAAATTAATTATGTTTTAATAAGTTACTGTATGCAATGTTTTGAAATAAATTAACTTTAAGTTTGATAGGAATCCATATGTACATTGGAACAATCACATTTAAATGTAATATTACCATTTCCAAAGCAAACATGAGATTCATCATTGGACACAACAAAGCATTTTAGTTGTATTGCTAAGTGACCCACAAAAATGGGTTTGCCTTTAAATTAGCGCTGGATTCTGAACATTTGAAATGACCACGAAAGTTTTTTAGTTTATTCGGTTATTTATGCATTTAGGTATTTGTTGAATCAGACTCTTACAGTGCAGCTCTGTATTGCGTGCTTTTCAATCAGAAATGCTTTGTCCTGGTCAAGAGGCAATTGCCAGAAAAATAGGGGCTACATTATTGTAGAAAAGCTGCCCTATTATTGGGACACAATGTGCCTGATTTATAGGGTCAGTAACTGGAGAGTTTGCATTGTTTCTTTGAGTATTAAATAGAACTTGTATGCCCTTCAAAATTATTTCAATACCCAGAATAACTCGCCTTAGTAAAGCAAACATAAAACCACCCACGCTCAGTGTTTTCTCATTGTCAGAGCTCCCCAGGCACATTTGTGGAGTATTTACAGGTCCATTACTGAGTCATTAAGGTCCGGCACAGCAGCTGCCGTATAATTCTGTCAGGAGGGGGCCGACCTCCCTGATATGTGACGCCGTTCACATCACACCTCATATGTCCCCTGTAGAAACTTCCATATATACATATTTAAAGACTGGCTTAAGTATGTCTGTGCGCATTTGGCCACATTTTAACACATTAAGCGCAAGCGATCTTCAACCAAGTGAAAGGAAGCGGAGCTAAGAGACGCCATAGGGGGCTAGAGGTGACAGATAATTAGCATGATCTCTTTTCTTATGCTTCCTTACTTCCAGAACGTTCTTCCTCCCCTCCATCTGTCTCTGTCTCCCCAACTTTCTACTCCGCTGCTCTCTAACTTCTGGCCTCTGCCTATCCTGAAATGACCCTGCAGATAGAAAAACACACAGCGAAGTTACAGAAGAGGAAGCAAGTGAGGTGGAACTGAGTTTGAGAAGAAAGGAGGAGGCAGAGATGTGATCACTTCTCAGAGTGCAAGACCCTCTTTAGAGAATCTCCAGAGGGACGGATACAGGAATTCATATTCAGAGAGGATTACCTGGTATCCTTGTCACAGCCCCAGATCCAAATCATCCAACACAGCTCCAGACCTGACAGCTATGAAGAAGGAAATATCTCTGTGACATTTCTAATCCCTCTATAAGATAGAACAGGGGACGGAGCGTAAGGATATTTTCTTTTCACCTTCCCAAACTCACTTGAGACTCAGACAGAAGGAGACATGTGTGCAGACGGAGAATAATGTGCAGCACGCAGAAATGAAGAATGTTATTTCTGTGTCTAACACTGAGAACATCCTGAGGCCAACCTCCAACCACACTGACACTTACATGCAAAAACAAAAATAACTGACATTTTGGCTGCATGATTATTTGTATTGTCTCTCGTGCTCCTGGTAAGAATCAGCACACTGATAACATCACACAACAGACAGTATACTATTAATCAATTGGTGCACAGATGTGTGTTTTACTCTCTACTTAATACAATTACTGTGAAATGTTTGGCCATAAAAACAAACTAAAAGTATCTTGCCAATTGTTGGGCTTTTCAGTTGTAAACAAATGTGTGAATTAAAGCTAATTGAATAATTAAAATAGTTATTATCTTGTAAATGAACCTAGCAAAACAAATTAGTCCCAAGGAATTGTATGGAAGCCAACAGGTGCAAATACGCTACCTATATATTGTACGTTTTAGTGTCTTATTTTAACAATGTGATCACATGACTCCTTCCGATATTATTGCAGATCTGCTAACGTAGCTAACCTAGTCGTTTCAAATATACTGACAAAATACTTATTATGAAACAGGCAAACTGCGAGAGTGACAGGTCGCCAACTTCCCCAAATGCCAGCTGTGTGCAGTGTCCCCGTTTCCATTGTGTTTTGAGCTTCTTGCAGCATTTTGAGACTGCAGTTAGTTTACGCAGGACTTTTAGGAAATGCTGCACTTTTGTTTTCAAGTTGGTGACGATGTTACTTCATTTGCATGTGTTTGGCACGTTTGTGTTTTTATAATCGCATTGCTTTTGAAAGTGCAGCGCGTTTCTCCCCTAATGGAACTGCTTTGGGTCGTTTGCCCCTGTCGGCCACCGTAGCAATAGACCATGCTCGGTACATTTTACGTTTTCAGCTATTTGAATATTCTTAGTGTTTTCTATGCATTTGTATAGTGGGCTAGGTATAGTTATCTTTATGTTTCTGTGTGGGCACTTTAGCTTCCTATCCTGAGAGGCAGTACTCTGAAAGGGAAGTCAGAGTTCTGCTTTACATTTCAGACACACACTCACACACCCTCACAGATGCATAATGTACAACATTGTGCAACAGTGCTTATGCTTTGTCAGTATAATGCCTGGCATTCTCCAGCCGAACACAGGCGTACAACTGTTATAGCAGCAGGGAAAAACCCTCTTTAACACATTTACACACACATAAACATACACGTGCCTCTCATCACTCGCCATAAGCCTGAGGTGAGCTACCTTTAGAGAGAGACTTCACATAAAAGGCTAAGCTTTGTTTTGTTGGTTGAAAAGTACAGTATTAAAGTACTGTATTAAAGTACAGTATTCATTTCCCCTTAGACCTTGTTAGCCTATATGTCGAGTTTCTGAAATCAAAACAGTGTTTTGCTAATCCCACAAGGGAATCTAAGACGTGTCAAAACCAGAGCAAATGAAACCACGATTACCTGCATGGATGGACTCAGGAATGCACCGAAGTGTGTTCGATTTATGGATAAATCCTTACAAATGGTGAGATAGGATTACAGCTGGAAGGCCAGCGCAGCCCCGATGAGCCAGATGTTTTCCTAATGAAAGTGTGTATCACAGAAGTGCAATGCCCAGGGCCTTAGCCACGGATCATTTCTGATTGGCAGAATTTGCAGGTTGCTTTTGAAGAGTCTGAGGCCGCATTCACACCTAATAGTCCGCTTCTCTTGTGCGCACCAGGCGACAGACTATAGTAGACAGCACATATGATTATACAATCAAACGACATGCGTCAAAAAACATTATGACACATATAATGAGAGACGTCCTGCAGTCAGGAGGAGGTTTCACCGACGACAGGTGGCTCTGACTTTTATGTACAGTGTAGTTGACGGAGTATTTTTACTTTACACGACACTGTTCAACACTTCATTCTGCTTCACTCTTTCGCAAAAGATTTTGAAGATATCCGCGTTCTTGTGACTTGTAAATACTACGCTTCCTATGTTTTGGTGCGGACTGCGTTCACATCCGCTCCAGAGTTCACTAGCCAGCGGTCCGAGACCATCTCTTTTTAGCGGACCAGAGTCCGGTTGTTTAGTTCACTTAAGAGGTCTCGGACTGTGTTCACACCGACCCAAACGAACCCCACCAAGCGGCTAAACGCACCAGGGTTCGATTCAACCGGACTATACAAGGCTGGTGTGAATGCGACCTGAAACATTTTTTTTCCTTGGAAGAACATTTTGTACGAACGTTTTTTTTTTTTTTTTTTAAGATACGTAAATCTCAGAAAAAAATCAAAATCTTTGCTCAGATCCAAAAAATAGAAATCCCATTCGGCCCTAATCCTCTTCTGTATTTTTTTTGTTGGTAGATGTGAGATTCTATCATCAATATTAACCGTCAGATAAAGCACGTGTCATTATAGTTAAGTGCAAACATAAGGATGGCACTTTCTCTTTGGATTCTAGCAACACTTTTATAATTTTTTTATTTGTTAAGTAACATAGATGCTTTGAGCACCACTAACAATATAAAATGTATATATATTGCATTGAGGTGGAGTCAAAAGTAGCTGAAAACCTGTGCAAACACACCCAAAATGGCTAGATATAAAGTTAAGTGACAGGTGGAAATAACCATGTACCTTTACTTCACTGCTATGTTTAAATATTTTGAGCTAATTTACTTGGGTATTTCCATTTCATACTTCTCTATTCTTTAAGTTTATCCAACAGCTGGAGCTACTTGTTTCCAAATTAAGATTTAACAACCTAAACATTAACTTTATACAAGTTTATTAAAGCATTGCTGCAGAAATAGGTAGGTTAAAATGTGCTGCACTTTAATAAGCTACATAAAAAAAAAAAACATTGATATAATAACATAACATTAACAGGGGCACAACATATTTTGTGCTTTGTTCTTGGCATGTACTTTTCTTTATAATGCAGGATGTCTCTAACTTATAAAATAGCATTTTCATGATCTGAATACCTCTTCCACCAGTGGGTAAGAGAGGAAATACTATATATAATTTAGTCGAATACGGGTGAACGGACCCTTTAAAATGGATTCTGGATATGATATTGCCTTTTTAAAGCCGCAATCGGAAGCTGAAATTATTTCAGATGAGCTGAAAACGTTTCCAGAGCCCAAGAGCACACGGAGCCGCTGATAATGCATTGAAGAGCATCAAAAATGCATTGGTCTCAGGAGGAGAGACCCATCAGATCTCAATGTCTCACAGCCTCTCTGTGTCTGCAGCACCGTGGCAATATGTTACTTTTGAAGAGCAATAAATGTGGGCTGTAACACAAATCACACGGATCCCACAGTCTGCGTGTTGTTTAGTTATTTATGCCTCGTGGAGGAATGGCTCTCCCTTCCTCCCGAGCAGCACTTATTAGTGTCACATATGGAAGATGTCACCCCTCAGGTTGTCATGCCAATGTGGAAATGAGTTTTTGAATATGTTTGACTGGAAGGGAAACTCCGGAAAGCGATGTGTGTGAGAATTTGATTCTTAGTGTGTGAAGTGTATTGGTCCGTGCATATTTTCCGCGCCAGGCATCACTGCTTATTACATTACAATAGGAGTCATGCCTCTGTGATTTTCTTATGGAGTTATGAGAGATGAAGTGTCCAGAGGAATACAGTATGTTTGTGTTCATATTGTGCACAGTACAGTTATGTAGCTGAAATATGGCGTGTGTGAGAAGACACATTCCCCTCAAGTCCTTTCTGGAATCTGTGCAAAAAAAGGACGGAGAAATGGATGTTTAACAGACGTGAAAACCTGCCGTAATGGAGATAATAGGCTCTGGATCCACGAGTGGAGGCCAGTAAATTAATGGGCCGACCTTGACACAAAGTCCATTTGTTGGTTTTGAAGCATCGTGACAGTTAATTACAGAGGGTTGGCTTCGGTGGACCACTCCACTTAGGCGGCATCGCAGAAGAAAAAAACATATCCTGGTGTGTTTGGAGACAGGACGGCTTTAGATGCTGAGGTTTCAGTGTGTTGCCGTGTGTGTGTGTGGGGCACTTTGTTCGTAGCTCTGGAGCCCGAAGCTCTGGAACTCCCTCCCCCAAGACCTCCGTGAGTCTGAGGCGTTGTGCACACGGGAACGTTTGCGTTTATGCACAGTATGCGTTTTCAAAAAAGTCTTCCGTTCACATGCATTCGTTTCATTTAACGTGTCTGTTCAAACGAGACCGCTGAAAACGCTGTAGTACATATGCCGGGACTGTAAGTGGCGCTGTAACTTCCGCCACAAAATACACCAAAAGCAGCGAAGAAGACTCCGAAGCAGCCCCGCAGCAATGTTGCCATGGCTACCCTTCTGTTTATGCCCCGCGGTGGATTTAGCAACATGTAGTTCATGTAATTCTCCATGTCCACTTGTTGCTGATGGTTGTGGTAGAGGAGCTGTAGATGTTGCACTAACATCTGTAGCATGGTCAGTAGCAGTAGCACTAGCAGTAGCTACTGACAGGAGGAAGTGTGTGTGGCGATTGCTGGTATTCAGCGGGATATAGTAATTTCCTCAGCATGTAAATATATGGATAAATGCAACGGGGAAGTTCACTGAAAGAAACCGAATCTGTGGATATTGCATCGACCGACCAAGAAGCACGTCTCCGTGGAGAGGACGCGCTCAGAAAGAGAGATATTCTCTACAAACACCGGGTGAGATCGCTCCTCTGGGACACGCCGGTCCTCGTGTTTCCTTTTTTTGTGTGGATTATAGCCTGAATAGGCCTACAAACATTTCTCTTTTTGCCGCCGACGGGAGCAGGAGCAATGAACAATAATGGCCTGGATTAGGCAGTAAAGACAATTTTGAGTGTATCGCAGAGCGGACTGTTTAATTTTGTTTGTGTTGTTTGGCTGGAAAATTGGTCAATATAATGGATCAATGCATGAAATCTGACTCTGTTTATTTTGTTTAAGGAGTATATTGGACGTTAACAATTCTGGTTTGCCTTTTATAATATTATTTCATTCAAGAACCCCTTGTGCGTTTAATTAACACAGCTATTTTTGATAGTTGATCGTTACAGATGGCTACTGGCCATGCTACAGCAGTGAGCAGCAGAGGTGGGGAGAGGTGGGGAGAGGTGGGGCTATCATTATTTTTTTCAGGAAATATTCGTATAGAGGTGATTACACGGACTCGTTTGACCCCCCAGAGAGTTTCGTTTGCAAATCTATCCACCTTGGGACCCGTTATCGTTTGTGGGGTCCGTTTCTATCGGCCTCATGTAAATAATAGGGCTATACGCAAGAGAAACTATGCAGATACAAGCCGTTTTTTCCTCGTGTAAACGGCACCTGAGTCCCTCACCCTGTTCCAGTCCCGCCTCAAAACCCATCTCTTCAAGTCTGTATATCCATAAGCCCCCCCCCTCTCAACCAACTTCCTCCTGACTGCTTTTCTGTTTTTTTTTTGTTTGTTTTTTTTCTGTTTTTTGTTGTTGTTGTTGTTGTTGTTTTATTGCCTGTCCTTGTTTGTCTACCCTTCCCCAAATGTAAAGCGTCTTTATGTTTAGAAAAGCGCTATAAAAATAAAATGTATTATTATTATTATTAAGAGTGTGTAGGTTGCATGCTTTTATGCCTTTGTATTCAAATAGGTGTATCCAAGCAACACAAATCTCCCTATTTCTATTTGCTCTACCAGAGAGTGTTTATAGTGGAAGCCAGATTTGATTTTTAATCACACCATGATGTTGAAAAATGGTGTCTAATTGTGTGTTATAATATCCTATTTGGTTTCTATTTTGTTTGTTATGAAAGTGACTTAGTATAATTTATGTTGTGGTTGATAACAGCCTCATTTGGATGTATGGTGTATACATAAGGGAAAAGTGTCTCTGTTTATTGTCTAATAAAGAAGATACAATTTAGGGATATATGTAAATTAGGATTTCAATTAATCTACAAACATAAACACTTACACAGCCCCACACACACAGGGAAATCAAGACTACATTCAACCCATCTTATTATCAGGAGCATATATGGTAGCTTATACAGTGCTGGCGGGGGGGGGGGGGGGGGGGGGGGGGGGGGGGGGCATTGTAACTTGCTCAAGGGCACCTCAAAAGGACTAGGAGGCGAACTGGCGCTGCTTAAAGTGTCCGTTCTGGGAGTTGAACCGGTGACCCTTCAGTTCACTGAGATACTTTATACATTTCTAAACTAGGTGAATCTTATTATGTCGTATTAATGCAAAGCAAAATAAAGTCAAATCCTTTAACGTTTAACAAACACATTTTTCTCTTTCCATCTATTTGAAAAAACCTGTATTCATCCTCATTTTCAGACGCTCTGTTTGAGCACATGTCCCATAAGCACCCTTCCCAAATAAGAGGATAAGTCTGCTCTGATTGGCTTCATATACAAAACATGGCGCAACCTTTAAAAAGGTAGTTCTCAAACCCCCAGGGGAGATCCCAGATGGGGTACGGTATATTGTATTTACACGACAGTTGACATAGGAAGGGAAGCTAAATCTGAACAGCTTGTTCTATCCCACGTTTTGTGACATAGGGCAGCACACAAACACCTGACATCTTGTGTCATGGTTTGTGTGTTTGTAGGCCTTTCCAATACCCAAATGTTGGTACACAAGTATTGCAAAATTGAGTTTTTCTATAAGATGTCACCTCTAACTCAACCCCAGTGCTTTGAGATGATATGAAGAAGCCTTATTATGCTTTTAGGGTTTTCCCTTTCCTGTTATATAGGTTTTAGTGCATGTAAATGGTCTGCAGAGTCTAAAATCCCCAAGTTCTCCTTAGTTTTTTGTCATAATGACATCAAAATGGTCAAAGCTTCTCTTACTCATGTTAGCCTGGTTCATGTTTGAATAACTGCCAACATCTAAGATTTGTTCAACTATTCATAAATAACTTCTTTATGTGCAAGATTCAGACTTAGAAGACTTCAGAGAGCTGCTATACATAAAAAACATAATGGCCGCACATGAAACGGCAGAATAATGAATAAAAGCTAAACAGCATGCAGTCCAATTATCACGTCCCACTGATGACATCTTTTCATTCACACCATCTCCGTTGTGATTGGTTGAGCTTGGTTAGTTGCGTATTTTACAACACATGAAGCCCAATTTCAGCCTTGAAAGGCATTCTTGGAAACATTAGTTGGATAGTATATATCCGTTAAATAAATTGAGATGCCATACCAAGAAAACATGTTGGTGCAGTTCTAGGAGTGTTGAGAAAAAAAAAGAATATTATTAGTTTTAGATATTTGATAATTGCTAAAAGGTTATCTCAGCCTCAGCATCTCAGCATACAGACATAGTTTGGTGTGTGCGCGTGTGTGGCGTGTGTGTGTGTGTGTGTGTGTGTGTGTGTGTGTGTGTGTGTGTGTGTGTGTGTGTGTGTGTGTGTGTGTGCGTGCGTGCGTGCGTGCGTGCGTGCGTGCGTCGGCGTGCGTGCGTGCGTGCGTGCGTGCGTGCGTGCGTGCGTGCGTGGACTCGATTTGCAGTCTATCCGTCAGTCTCATTGCTGAATCTGCGTCTGGGTAAATAGAAGAGGAGGAATATGTTTGTGTAAGCTTGAGATTTAGAGCCATGACAATGTTTATTTACCATTCCTTTTTGTTTACTTGTAATGAATTGCTAACATTGTGAAAGTTTGCCCATTGTTTTTCTATTGAAACCTCATTCTGAAAGAGTTCCCGTTATTGTGGACTCAATCTAAAAGCACTTTTTCAGGTTGTTCTTCAAAAGATGGATTCTAACATTAAAGGTGTGGGTAGGTAAGTTTGAGAAACTGGCTCGAGATACACTTTTTGTTATATTCCATGGAATGCTCTTAACATCCTGATAGCAATGAATATCTTAAGTGCTTTGACAAAAAATCCATAAAAAAATGTCATCTGTGGAAGCCGTAGTACTGTAAAAAGCATGACCAATCATTTTAGCTGGCCTGACTAAAATAACTGGATGGCCTACCTGCCTGTCAGCCTTCCATCTGTGCACAAACTTATCTCCTGCCCTCATTGGTCATGTGCGGGTTCGTGTGTGTTGGAGGAGGGGCTCTGTAAGGAAGTGGCAGATTTGTTCCAGCTATGTATTTTCAAATTCTAGCGCACTCGAGCTGGTTTCTCCAAAATGACCTACCCCACCTTTAACTAAAGCCAAACACAGGCAACTCTTTGATCAAGGCCTCGCTAACAAGGTCACTGAGTTTCTTTGTTGAGTTTTATTACCATCCCTCACATCAGTTTATATGAGGGTAGGAGTCACATTCTCCTTAAAGGCAGACGACTTATTTCAGTAAAACTCTCCAAATGTCGAGCTGAATTGAAAGAGTTTGTCACAGTGATCTTGGCAAACAGACACGGTTACAGCTTCATGCTCAGTGTTCAAAGACAATGGAAACTCAAGCAGGGAACAACCCTGATGTTAAAGCCTCCAGAAGCTGCGTCTCCCCTTACAGATATAGCAAAACAGGTATCATGACAGTGTTGGGTGTCCCATTTATCTACTATTAACTCGGTAAAAGGTGTTTAGTTCTTCTGCTCCATTTGCTTGGACATGATCTGAAACTTAGGGAGCTCTCAAAAGTTTTAAAGTGCGTCTCAGTGACCGATGATAAGATGATCATGTCTGGTGACGCTTTTTATGATGATGATCTTGATTGTGACCATGATATGTTCTCTGTACTTGTTTTTGATTTGTGTTCTGTAACTATCTTGGCCAGGACGAGATGTTTAAACTCAATGACACTTTGCTGCGCTGAAAAAACGGAAACATTGACTTTAATTGAATGTACTAAGTCAACAGATTCCACATAACTGTATAAGGTTATTGAAAGCAATAATATGAAGTTTCAATAGGTACAACTTAACATTATTGCTTTCAACTAACCTAATACAGTTATGTGAAATATGTTGATTTAATACCTTTAATAAAAACGTTTCAGTTTGTTCAGTGTAGTTATATAAAGGTGAAATACAAATAACCAATTGGGTATTTGGTTTATGAACACGGCCTACATTATTGCTGCAAACTAACACTAACCCTAAAATGCACACAAAAATATGGTATGTTTTAAATCTCCCTTTTCTTTTGACTGGGACCGTCAGTTGTTATTTTTCTTCTCCTCTCAAAATCCGAAATGGAAAGTCAATTTATTTTTAGTCGAACTCAGAAAAATTCCCTGGCATATAAATAGATTTTATTCACTTTTCAAGCAAAAATACCAAACATTCTAGTTCCTTTTTTGTCGAGATTTGTTGCTTTTTTGTATTTTGTGCTAATGAACTGACTCTCTTTGAGATTGGAATCAGGACACTGTGATGGGTAGGCATTTCATAAACACAAATAATAACCAGCAGTCTCCTTTAATGTTTACCATTAACAGAAAATAACGTCATAAATGTCCTAACTTCCATTTTACCTCTCTTCCCTGCGGCTCTGGCAGCATTATACACAAACGCTGCCACTAGAGCATCCTTATGGGAGCACTTGAGAGAAATAGATTGGTATCTGTACACAACCTTGGAGAAAATCCGACAAAATTATGTTTATCCTCTCTTTATTGTGTGCAATAACAGACAACTGTCTGTGTTGTGCCTGAGGCTAAGTATGTGTGTGACAGAGAGGGAGAGTTACAATGAGATAAACAGCGTGGAGTGAGAGATCAAAACCTGATAGAAAACATTTTCTAACTATATTCAGTTTGAGCAAAAGCATGGGGAAATCTGAAGAGACGCTGAAGAGGGAGGAAGTGAAAATGGAAGCGAGACGAGGAGAGTGCTAGACAGAATTAAGGAGGGGAACGCCACACATTATTCAGCAGGCCCTTCAGATCTCAAACACTGTGAAGCCCTCTCTGTTTTCAAAAAGGATGAAACAGGAGGAATTACATTTGGGAATAAGATCCCTGAATTCAATCGAAAACCAATCTGAGCTGCCGCCAAACAATGAAGTGGCTCTTTTACACACCGGACTGGCAGAGCTCCTAACTATGAAACTCAGGCAAAACTCATGTTGGTAACAAACAGCAGTCTTTGTGCTAGAAATGTTGAAAATCAAATTGCTGCTTGAAGTCAAATCCAAAGTACACATTTGGTTGAGAGTGACACCACGTGAATATTATTGCCAGCAATGTAAACACAGAAATGTACCCTTAAGTTTTAAGAAATATAACATAAGGGTCCCCACCGAATCTTAACAGCTTGTTCAATCACATTTTCTGATGTAGGCAGCACACAAAAAACTCTGTAATTGTATTTCACAGTTTGCAGGTTTGTACACACTTCCATGTCTAATTGATGTGACATCTTCATAACATACCCTTTTAGTATTTACTAGGATCTGATGGTTCAGTAATCCAAATGAACTGTGCAGGTGTGCTCTAAATTCATTAGTTGAAATGTCTACAAATGATCTTGTTTAAAGTTAGTTAGCATGCGAGGAAAGCTCACACTGTGGATGTTATCCCCAGAGTCGGCACTAACAGGTACATAATTCCATTACCCATTGCTTTTTCAATCAGAAGTGTAATTTGGCTGTTTGTGTGCAACAGTGCTGCAACATGATTACTAGAAAACTTTTATATTGTTTTTTTTTGTGTTGCTTTTCCAAATTGCCCCAATGAGCCTAATAAGTAGTGCATAATAGTCAAGCTTAGGAAGCCCTGATACCAGATGGATGAGATACCATCAGTGTTGTGGGAGTAACAGAAACCCCTGGTTGCTCTAAAGTTGTCTTATAGTTTGTTTTTTCTTGACTTAACATTTGCTATTGTTACGGCTATGTTCAGATATAACATTGGGTTTAATTCTTGTTTTCAGCGAGGGTGAGGCTGCAGCTTTATTGCGAGGACAGGACTCCTGGAGAGAAAAGTTATAGTTGATTTTCAGAGGCTCTGTGCACTGTGAGACACATCGACATGTCTCTTATCCCACTGCTGTGGCTAAATCAATTCTTAACATCTTGACTGGGGACCATAAAAGAAACGCGGTTCAGCATTTGACAGGAATAGATTGGTCGCTGTCGTGCTCCCACATCTCATAAACTAACTTCTAAACTGGACTCAGATGAGTTCCAAATCAAGTTTTCTTGGTCTATTTAGGTGAAATAAGTTTCTGTCTAAGCCGCTAGAACTCTGCTGTGTGAGTTGAATGCCGAAAACTACAAGGAGGCCGTGGAGCAGCAACCCTCGGCTGACTGTGGAGCATCGAGTGATTTTACAAGGAGCAGCCGGGTGTGCAGCCGCGCCATGGAGAGCTCCTCTCCTCAGAGTGTGAGCGCCCGCCTGCTGATCCACACACTGTCTCACGACGCTTACTTTAAATCAGCAGCAGCAGCAGGCCTGGGTTATTCAGGGAGAGGTGGAGCACCGTCCCTTCAGGACAAAAGCAAAGTTCTGATTTGCCTTTTGGTAAAGTGCATTTCTTCCAAAATACCAAACAGATCATGCCTCATTTCGCTCAATTTGAACTTTTTTACCCCTGTTTTTGCAAGGGCTTATTCTGTGAGAACAGCACCACCTACAGGCCTGGCATATGTACTACAGCGTCTCCAGCGCTTTCGAACGGCAATGGCCGTGGCTGTCTCCTCCTGATTGGTGGAGTTGGCCCAATAGCCGTAGCGCCACCGTCCTGACGTCAGGACAGTGTTCAAATCTGGATCAGTTTTTATCAGATCCGTTGCAGCCCCTTTTTTAGAGATTTGGGTATGGAGGAAAATAGAGAGGGTTGTGTTTTCTGACACTTGGTGAGTTCCCTGGAACACCGGGGACACATATTCATGTATAAAAGACGTACACAAGTGCATTTTTCATGATAGGTCCCCTTTAAGCTTCGGGATGAAAAGGAGAGCTCAGTGACCTTGCTCTGGGGGGTTAACAACCTGGCTAGCTCTAGGGGGTTTGTTACTCTTATTCTAAGGACTGATTAAGCAGACAAATACAATCTGGAGATACGAATCTAACAAAAATGACAGAAATGATGGTAGAAATAATGTACGCCTTATATGTCTAATAACCCCTCAGCATCTAAGCCTTACACATACAGCTCAAAAACAAACATCATTTGATACTGAACCCCACCTCAAAAGATTAGGGGGAAAATAGCTCGATTATTGGTCCAAAGTTAAGGATATTTATCGGACAAAGACCTTAATCTTGCCCATCTGCAAGCAAGTTTTTTTTCAGTTTGTATCAAGTCAGGATCCAGAAATGTGTTAATATGTTTTTACATCTGTAGATCATACACTCCTGTTAGCAAGGACAACACTTACTGTACATTTGTGGGAAAATGGTTGAGATGCACATGGTTTTTGATATGGACCAGTGGCCAACAAATCAGGGAGGACAGGAGCAAAATCATCCCACGATGTCATCTTATTTTTCACTACTCGGCCTCTTATCTCTACTATATTATGGTAAACGTAAAATCAAGCAGCAAATGAATGGCTAACAAGTAGCGAGCTAATTTGCAATTACCATGAAAAAATACTATTTGGAAATAAATGTTGCACGAACAAAATGTTTGCTTTAGATTGGGGGGGGGATGTCCTTTGTTGAAGTGTTATTGTTGGTGTTTTGGCCAATAATTGTAGAGTATGATGTCACCCCCTACAGAGTACCACCTCACGTTAGACTTCTCTTTAAACGCACTTAATTTTAATCAGAAGTTCAATATTTTCTTGTTCTATTTGATTTGTTTCCAGAAGAAGAGAGGTAATCCAAACCAATTACTTTGACATCCTTCTTGTCTTTCATAGAGCATCTTCATCTACCTCTATGGACCGCCCTCCTTTGAGACAGACCCAGAGGTGGACCAAATGTATCACACAGTACTTACATGTTCTGTACAAAAGGAGAACCAGGATTAAGAAGTCTCCGAAGAGCTGACATGATGTAGCAATTACAGTCATGAAGTCCGCTCAGCTGTCAGTCTTTTCACCCGTAATCCAGCAATTAAGGAGCCCTCAGAAATGTCTTCTGACCTGTAATCAAGAGACTTGGCGGTGACATTTACAGAGTTGTTTGGAGGCCAAACGTACAAAGTGCCACCTTATTATTCACACAAAGGGCTGATTGCATACCTAACACAAATTAGGAACAGTCTTAATTGGTCATCTCCAGACAGACGGATCTTCCTCTTCCTCATTCTTTCATTTAACTTTGATCTGCTCACAAGGTGATTTTTGTCCTCTGTGACCTCCTTTTTCAAAGTGGAACTAATCAGAAACAAGACAGACAACCAATTCAGTTCAGTTAGGTCTGAGATACTTTACAAATTAAATCTAAATACTTTCTGCCAAGGTCCTCAGAGAGTTGTACCTCGTCGCAAGTGATTTGCTATTATCTGTACGCTTCTGTGTATTTTTCTTGCTATAACTGAAGCGGCACACATATTGAGACCCACATTCATGAACACACACACACACACACACACACACACACACACACACACACACACACACACACTCCATTTGTCAAAGTGATTCATGAATAGCAGTATTGGGAACTGATGACTCGTAGCGCCCCCCAATGTCATCCAAAGATTCTCCTTTTCCTTATTCAAATTGTCACACACACACACACACACACACACACCCACACACACACACACACACACACACACACACACACACACACACACACACACACACACACACACACACACACACACACACACACACACACACACACACACACACACACACACACACACACACACACACACACACCACACACACACACACACACACACACACACACACACACACACACACACACACGCCCGATCATTCATATCCACCCCCATGTTATCCATTTTCATTTGCAGAATTTATACCCTGCACCGTGGCTCTTGGCCTCCTGCTTGAAATCCATAGGTTGATTCACAGCTGATGCAACCCAGTATTGCTGTTGTCCCCCCCCCCCCCCCCAACCTCCCCCCCAAAGGTTTACAGGTTTATTACTAAGGTTTGACATATCTTTCTGTGGGTCAGTGGGCTTATCACTACCATCTACCGTAAATCCTCACTATGATTGACAGAGGATTGTGACACAGCTCACTCTAGTCTTAGTAGAGAGAGATGCTGGACACTGTTGAGATGTACATGTTTTCAAATATCGTCTGTAAAGTGTCATTTAAAGGGTAGGTTGACATTTTTGGAAATGTAATTATTGGCTCTCTGCAGAAAGTTATATACCACTCTCATATGGGTTTCTCATATCTGCTGTTAGCTCTCTCCTGTCACCAGAAGCCTGGGATTTTTCTAAATGTCGACTCCTAGTCCTCGGATGACGATTACTTATCCGGGGAAATTGACGGGGTAATTGGTGTCTACTTCATCCGGTTCTCCCTGACTCATGTCCTGGAGCATTGCCAGAGATTTTTGAACATCCATCCATCTTCTGCTGCGGTTTGACAACTGAATGTTGAACAAAGCATTTTACAGCAATTTCTATAAGAGGATCAAATGACCCATTGAGATATATTTGACTAATATATTTTAATCTCCTACCTCTTACTATTCACTAGACTGTTAATTACCCACATTTTAGAGAAGGTCATGAAGGGGTGAGGGGTTTGTTCTCACGGAAAAAGGCCAACGGCGGAAAAGTTTAATAATAGTTTTTAGTTTAGTGTGTCTTGACAAGATGTCTTGTTCTTCTCTAGAGCTCTAGAAGGGCCTAATCTGCTGCTTCTTTGTAATAAAAGGATCCAAATAAGGTGGTGCAATTACCCGATATGGAAGCCACTTCCCTTAAGAGGTATAGAGTGGAGTAATGAGTAAGTATTTTTGTAGACAACCCGGATGTTAGCATTGCAAGGGCTCCCTCGACACAAAGCGAAGGGATTTGTCCATTGGATTTCGGAAGGATAATCTCCACATATTAAAGCCACTTTGTGACTTTTCACGACATCACGGTCGCATGGCTGCTGTCACCTCCGCTAAACTAAATGCAAAGTTTTGTTGGTGTGATGATGTTTATTAATGTATTCAGTCTTTCAGTATTTTTAGCAACAACTTTTGATGACATATGGAGACGGAGATTCCCCAATTCCTGAATCTTCTTGAGCTTGTGTTAACCGCAGACTTGAACTCAGGCTTCAAACCAAAAACAAAATACGATTGAGTTCTAGACGTCATTCCTGGGTTTCAGGACTCATTCCTGCACCACTCTGTATTGGGCAGGGTCAACTGGGAGGATACCTAAAGGCAGAACTGGATCACATTTCTAATCCTACCTGGCCAAGGTCTACAGTAGGATGCCCCATGGATCCCCTCTATAGGAATACCCAAGCATTGCCTCCAATTACTGCGCTAGCCCAACTGCTACAGGTATCACCATTCAGACAGGACTGTTGTTCAATCTAGTTGAGCATTACTAATCTGAATTTATATTTAATCTCCTAACACTATAACACTGTACCCCCATGACTACCGTTCATACCGTACAGTACATTACCTAATGGGCTCCGGTTGGTTGAGGGCAATACATAAAGGAAGTGGAGTGAGTCGAGTGGAGGTAATGAGTCTGGCAGCCAAAGGCTCCAGAGTCCCCATAAAGTATGAGATTGATAGAGCTTTTTAATGTATCCAGAGTCCCAACTTGTTAAGGGCCCCTATAATTCCTACCGGTGCCTGTGGGATAGTGTCAGTTCCTCAAATCAGACTTCAGGTTCATGGCAGTGTGAGAAGGGACAGAAAAAGGACATTATGGCCGTGTTGACCAGCTGAGAAGTTGTGTCTTGGCAACCAGTGTGACTCCAAATGACATATTCTGAACACTTCGTCAGCAGGCTGTAAAATGGATTGAATATTTATCGGTTTCTGCTACCTTTCTCCTGCCTGTCCCAAGGGATGGGACTGGGGTCGAAAGGTAACGCTCACAAGTGCAGTACAAAACAAGTTATGAAAAGTCACTAATCTCAAACAACCTAAGGTCCTGTATTTGCATTCGGGCAAACTTAATTTACTCTGAATGTATGTGTGTGTGTGTGGTACTCTAATACCACACACACATACACACACACACACACAATGAAATGTCACTGGTAATGGTCTTTTTCAACTTCTTTGACTGTGACATTTACAAATCTTTGGAAATGCAAGGCCAGTTTGCCCCAGGGTGGCACAGAGAACAGCAAGCAGCCACAGTTATTGTTTGCCATTTTAATTGCTAATTTGATAGCGAGGGACAAGATTAGATTTGGGTTTTAATATTTCAAAAGAAATGTGAAGTCGGTGGTTGCTTGTGCTCGCCAGCAAGGAATTCGGCTCCGCCATTTATTGTTAGTGGTTTTCTGAGCTGCATTGACTGCAGCACAACAGGAAATGACTCAGCAGAACAGACGGCATCATGGGAAGGGAAGAGATCTGCCATTCAGAATTCAGCCTCTATTCCAAAAAGTCTATCTGTTTCCCTCCATTTGTATCAATATGAGTTAGAAAGGGCAAGCAAGCTTCTGGGGAATTGTACAAGAGAGCAGCTGGAATAAAATGTCTTTGGAACAAAAATTCAACAAGAAAGAAAACAAAAATATCCAGCAGACTCTGCTGTTCTTTGTTCTCCCCACAAGGCTCAGGACTTTTGTCTCTGTCTCGCTGTGAGTCTGCAGAGCCAACTGAGCACAAACCACTCGCCAACTTCACCAGACCGCAGGGGGAGAATGGAAATGGTTTTAACTTTCAAATAAAGTCTGTCTGCTGATAAATTAGCAATGAAATGCAAAAAAGTAGAAAAATGTAATAATAATGAGTATGGAACAATTTCAACAATTTCAACATCTCAAATAAATCATTATATTTCTTCAATATAACTGCCATTTTAGGCTCCAATTATACTTTGGAGACATTTACGTTTAATAGAAAACAGTTGTAAAGATTTTCCACGATTTTAGCTTCACCTAAAATGACTTTTTTTTGGAGTGTGTTACACTTGAGGCCACCCAGCGTGATCAGACTGGATAATGGGTACTGCGATAATTAGAAGAGTTTCATAACAGACTGTGATGCAAAGCTGTTTCAAAATCTCTTCTCCAACATGAAATCTGAATGTTCAGTCAGGAAAGAGCCGACTGAATATTTCATCACTATCTGGGATCCTTTTGAAGTGATCTAATTTTGTGAGCAGCAGAATTGGCAAGCAGATTAACATCTTGAACTTGTAATATTTGGTTGCACCCATTGCATGAAATATGAGCATGTAAAGCTCTCTGTGAGTGCGATTAATGTGGATATTATTTTCCCTTACCAACACTTTCATTCTTGCACTATTCGTTACTGTTGTCTGGTTTATAGACACTTTTTTAGGATATGGAAGGTGCCACACAGGTCTTAACATTTGTTCACATTCTCAAACTTTCATTAAACATAAAATAGTAAAAATCGGATAAAATGAACCCCCAAATGAACACATCAAGTGACACTCTTTAGCACACTATTTGGTTACAGGTTACACAACAGGCCCTTGTCGATAATGGCTAGTATGTAACGCACTGTTCCACATGACACTTTTAACTGGTTAAAGTACATAGAAATTCAATTTAATATATTATATGCATGACTGTCTTTTCACCACTTTAGCTCACTTGAAAATACAGGAAACAAATCACTGCGACGTAGCTGCATGCTCTCGGCTAGGACTAATAAGTGATGCTTTTAACTTTCTGCATTCCAGCTAAGGACCCCTAAGCTGCCCTCTCTGCCTGGTTTCAGCTTTACTCCGTGTGATTATAACTTCATGTACTAAATATTAAAGTTGACATTGCACATTACCAGGCCCAATATTACTATGTGTCCCACAAATGTATATGCTACTTCTGTTACCTCTGAGAATATATATTTATAGTGAATCATTACAAATGATGGTGTTGTTTTGGAACAAATTCTTCTTTTTTAGGATTCATCTATCCATCCAATCCATCCATCCATCCATCCAGCCATCCATCCATCCATCCATCCATCCATCCATCCATCCATCCATCCATCCATCCATCCATCCATCCATCATCCATCCATCCATCCATCTATCTATCTATCTATCTATCTATCTATCTATCTATCTATCTATCTATCTATCTATCTATCTATCTATCTATCTATCTATCTATCTATCTTTGGACTGGCAAAGTCACATCCAGTTCTAACAGCAAAGAAGTGTGTTGGTAAACTTGGCACTGCCCACATTCATGATGAATATCTCATTGGCAGGGGATCCACCATGCACTGCCGCACAGGAGGTGAACCAGTTGAGCCCAGAGCCTGTTTTTCAGGCCTCAGGCTCGAAAATGACATGGCCAGAACAATTGACTATATCTTCACTTCTAAAAGGGGTACATTAATAATCTTTTTTTCTCAAAGCAATGATAAACCTGTGAGTTGGATGTAGAAAAGTCAGAATCAATATAGAATTTTTTCTTTATTTTAAGGTAAATTCAGATTGAACATAGTAAACATTTTTAAATTATAGTGTCCGTCCAAAGTAAACCCATTACTTATAGAGAAAACCACCCTTGAATGATGGGATAGTAGACTAAAAGCTTTAGGAATCCAAACTATAACATATAATAAGTACCCTGTATCAAGACAAGTGACAGTGACGCGTCCTAAAACCCGGTAGGTAAGTTAGCTTAGCATTTAACCACTTCTGGTTCCTTCGACAAAAACCAATCCAATTTCTCCATAGGATTTTGGAAAATAGCTCGAAATAAGGTCTGTGGTTGACACAAATTGAAGAGACAGATCACGTTTTGTTCAGCCGGATAATATCCACATGTCTACCCTACTTTTATAATTTTCAAATCATAAATCTTATCGATAGATTTATGATTGCATGGTTTTTTGTCGAAGGAACCGGAAGGGGTTTACTTCCGGGTTTTAGGACGCGTCACTGTGGCACTCTATTCAGAGCCTTTGTTATTACCCTTATGTTTCATTTTGCTAAAAATGGTAAATATTGTCTGATAGCTGAGTTTCTTCCCGTTAAGTGGATATGACACATTCATAGTTTATTAAATGTTAAGAAGCCCTCAGGCGCTGTTTCTTGCAAGATGTTGCGTTTTGCCCCCACCCGCGGGGCCGTGGGGTTTAACTACAATTTGAATTTACTGAAGCCTCAGTCAATTTACAAAATACAACATTCGCTGGGACCAGTGCACATCTGGCCCAGGCAGCTGTGCGAAGGGAAAAACAGTCCAGACTGGCAGAACAGACACCGTGCGAGTGTTCAACAACCAGAACAACAATGCCTCTGAAGCATTTGTCTTGGATCACTGGCACTTTATGAATAGCTGTGGAGGCATGACCTGAATGATTATACTGTAAGCAGAATGGGAAGAGGCAGAGAGAGCTAGAGAACACACAGAGGCAGGAGGAAAGACGTAGGAAATAAGAAGAAGCCCAAATAAACATATAAGCAAAACACCAATATCGATCTTTTTTTAAAGCATTGACCATAGAAGAGATAAATGTTCCATAAAGAAGTGTAACCAGATAACACAGAGCAAAGAAAAACATCATCCATTTAGTGCTGATGCAAACACTTACTCCAATAAGTCCTCCGCCATCGATTTCACAGCCAGAGAGAATTTGTGTTCAATAGGCAAGTTATTCAGCACAACCATTCACTGTGACCATCTAAGCTAGGCTAAATCAATTAAAGTTTAAAAAAAAAATCTCATTTAATTTCGCCCGAGCAACCCCCTCAGCAGGAGCTTGAGTCAGGGAAAGTTAAAGGTTTGAAAGAAAGGGAGGGAGGAAGCCACAGAGGGAAAGGGAGGGGAAATATATTGAACAAATACAAGAAGGCAGAAGAGAACAGTGGATAGAAAACAAAGAGCAGCCGATTCTCATCAGATTCAACATACAGTGATGCATGCCACGCCCAAATGCTGATATTGCACTTTGTGTGATATACTGCCTTATTTTTGAAGGTGTGCTTCTCCCTTGCATACTCACTTAAGGGACGATTGTAACACAAATAACAGTTGTTCTTTGTTTTGTATCAGAATAAAGCTCACTACATTTTCAGACAGACACATTTTTTAATCTAACATAAATCAAATACAATTATGATCGGGTTTAGTCTCTAAAAACACACAAGAAATTGTACAATTAGGACAATGTGACTGTTGTATTACAGCAAAGAAGGCTGGGAGTAATTGTGTACATTACTGTATATGTGACCTGCTCCATCGAAATCAGTCGCATTGACCCGAAGACACATTTTGAGTTGTATACACTGTTGGAAAGAGGAGATTCCTAGCTTTCTAATGATATCAAGATTGTTTTTGTACTCCAAATATTAAGCAAAATATGTCACATTATATAATGACTGTCACCGAGTCATCATTTTGAGAAAAATGCCTTCAAAGTTTTCCTCTTCTCTGGAATCCATCGATCTGATTGATTATTAGCGGAGCAAATGATCAAAATAGTCCGGAGGGGAAATATTTCCGTTTGGATTACTGGTCTGGGGGAAGCTCGCGAGTGTGTATGTGTGTGTGTGTGTTTGTGTATTTTTGCGTTTGTGTGTATTGTGTTTGTTTCCCGGGGAAAACACTCACGAGAAACACCGGCTGTTGTTATGCCTGCTGTGACGTTAAATGACTCCGTTCTCCGCTTGTAAATATGCCGTCACAAGCTTCAAAGTTGTATTTATCATCTGAATTTGCCGAAACAAGTTTAATATTCTGAAAGCCAAGACTTTGTTTAATTGAAATCAGATGAAAACAAACTGTAACGGGCCCCGCCGTGTTATCTAGATAACTATATGCCTTACATTCATAATTTCAGCCGGAGGGAGGGGAAGCCGCGCTACGGAAGAGCAGATTGCGAGTGAGAGGTGCCTGTCATCTTCCCTTCACAAGCTTCACAAATGTATTTATCGGGTGATTTTGGAAATAAAAGTTTCATATTCTGAAAACCAAGACTTTGTTTATTTAAAATCAAACAAAACACCCGAACCCCGAAAAAATAGTTTTTTACGCAAATCCACGTTTATTTTGAAATGAGCCGTTGCGACATCCGACTGATTTCGATAGAGCGGGTCACATATGTGTAATGCATTACAAAATCACCATAAGAAAGCAATTGTATAAATTAATATACTCTATGTGGCTTTACCTTATGATAAATCCAGTTTTCACCAACCGCTACTCCTGTATCAACCATGGATGTATTAAAGTACGGTGGCCCATAGGTTCAAACACGCTACAGAGGCCCATAACACTGACATTAGGAGAAACACGAGAAAAACTATATGGAACACACATTTTCCAAAACACAAGCAAATAAAGAAACATCTCCACCAACTTGATGAAACATAGTAGGGTTTACAAAAAGCGTTGCATAAACAAAACGCTGCAAATACAAATTGCTCCAAGAAGATCAAAACACAACGGATAAATTAATAATAATTTAAATAACAGCTATATAAGTGTTCACACTGGATAGTTGTTTTAATTTGCTTTAAAGTAATCGCTGATCACAGATGTATCTTTCCAAAGTCATTGGGAACATGTATTTTTGGGCCAAATGACATCATGGACTGACGACTACGGATGACGATGCTTTTTATGTTTCAATCTTTTTTCCTCAATTCCAGTATTCTTCTTATGATATTCATTAGATTCATAATTTAATATGGCCTAAACATTGGTTTGTTTCACCAATGTGTGAGTGGTAGGCCATTTTATCCAACTGTTGCCTAAGTAAATGTGTTGGAGTGCAAATCATTAGTACTGTTTCAGAGAAAATCCCAATCTCTGAACTGTGCTCACTGAGTTGCATAATTTGCCTGGAAGGCACTGAAAAGCTGATGAGCATAATGAGCCGCTCCATTTGAAAATTAGAAATATGCAAACGTGCTTATTAAGGAATTACAGTGTTTCTCCAAATTGATCAGAGGAAAACTAGATTAGGAAAATAATGAAGAAAAAACACAGGCAAGTAGCAGGGGTAAGTAGCAGGGGTAAGTAGCAGGGGCAAGTAGCAGGGGTAAGTAGTAGAGGCAAGTAGCAGGGGTAAGTAGCAGGGGCAAGTAGCAGGGGTAAGTAGTAGAGGCAAGTAGCAGGGGCAAGTAGCAGAGACAAGTAGCAGAGGCAAGTAGCAGGGTAAGTAGCAGGGGTAAGTAGCAGAGGCAAGTAGCAGGGGTAAGTAGCAGGGGTAAGTAGTAGAGGCAAGTAGCAGAGGCAAGTAGCAGGGGTAAGTAGCAGAGGTAAGTAGCAGAGGTAAGTAGCAGAGGCAAGTAGCAGGGGTAAGTAGCAGAGGTAAGTAGCAGAGGGTAAGTAGCAGGGGTAAGTAGCAGGGGTAAGTAGCAGGGGTAAGTAGCAGGGGTAAGTAGCAGGGGCAAGTAGCAGAGGCAAGTAGCAGAGGCAAGTAGCAGAGGCAAGTAGCAGGGGTAAGTAGCAGAGGTAAGTAGCAGAGGCAAGTAGCAGAGGCAAGTAGCAGAGGCAAGTAGCAGAGGCAAGTAGCAGGGGCAAGTAGCAGGGGCAAGTAGCAGAGGTAAGTAGCAGGGGTAAGTAGCAGAGGCAAGTAGCAGGGGCAAGTAGCAGGGGCAAGTAGCAGAGGCAAGTAGCAGAGGCAAGTAGCAGGGGCAAGTAGCAGGGGCAAGTAGCAGAGGCAAGTAGCAGAGGCAAGTAGCAGGGGTAAGTAGTAGAGGTAAGTAGTAGAGGCAAGTAGCAGGGGCAAGTAGCAGAGGGCAAGTAGCAGAGGCAAGTAGCAGAGGCAAGTAGCAGAGGCAAGTAGCAGAGGTAAGTAGCAGAGGCAAGTAGCAGAGGCAAGTAGCAGAGGCAAGTAGCAGAGGCAAGTAGCAGAGGTAAGTAGCAGGGGCAAGTAGCAGGGGCAAGTAGCAGGGGCAAGTAGCAGGGGCAAGTAGCAGAGGTAAGTAGCAGAGGCAAGTAGCAGGGGTAAGTAGCAGAGGCAAGTAGCAGGGGCAAGTAGCAGGGGCAAGTAGCAGAGGCAAGTAGCAGAGGCAAGTAGCAGAGGCAAGTAGCAGGGGCAAGTAGCAGGGGCAAGTAGCAGAGGCAAGTAGCAGAGGCAAGTAGCAGAGGCAAGTAGCAGAGGCAAGTAGCAGGGGCAAGTAGCAGAGGCAAGTAGCAGAGGCAAGTAGCAGGGGCAAGTAGCAGGGGCAAGTAGCAGAGGCAAGTAGCAGAGGCAAGTAGCAGGGTAAGTAGCAGGGGTAAGTAGCAGAGGTAAGTAGCAGAGGCAAGTAGCAGAGGCAAGTAGCAGAGGCAAGTAGCAGAGGCAAGTAGCAGGGGCAAGTAGCAGGGGCAAGTAGCAGGGGCAAGTAGCAGGGGCAAGTAGCAGGGGCAAGTAGCAGGGGCAAGTAGCAGGGGCAAGTAGCAGAGGTAAGTAGCAGAGGCAAGTAGCAGGGGTAAGTAGCAGAGGTAAGTAGTAGAGGCAAGTAGCAGGGGCAAGTAGCAGAGGCAAGTAGCAGAGGCAAGTAGCAGAGGCAAGTAGCAGAGGCAAGTAGCAGAGGCAAGTAGTAGAGGCAAGTAGCAGAGGCAAGTAGCAGAGGCAAGTAGCAGAGGCAAGTAGCAGAGGTAAGTAGCAGAGGCAAGTAGCAGGGGCAAGTAGCAGGGGCAAGTAGCAGGGGCAAGTAGCAGGGGCAAGTAGCAGAGGCAAGTAGCAGAGGTAAGTAGCAGAGGCAAGTAGCAGGGGTAAGTAGTAGAGGTAAGTAGCAGAGGCAAGTAGCAGAGGCAAGTAGCAGAGGCAAGTAGCAGAGGCAAGTAGCAGGGGTAAGTAGTAGAGGTAAGTAGCAGAGGCAAGTAGCAGAGGTAAGTAGTAGGGGTAAGTAGCAGGGGTAAGTAGTAGAGGTAAGTAGCAGGGGTAAGTAGTAGAGGTAAGTAGCAGAGGCAAGTAGCAGGGGTAAGTAGTAGAGGTAAGTAGCAGAGGCAAGTAGCAGAGGCAAGTAGCAGAGGCAAGTAGCAGAGGCAAGTAGCAGAGGCAAGTAGCAGGGGCAAGTAGCAGAGGCAAGTAGCAGAGGCAAGTAGCAGGGGCAAGTAGCAGGGGCAAGTAGCAGAGGCAAGTAGCAGAGGCAAGTAGCAGGGGTAAGTAGCAGGGGTAAGTAGCAGAGGTAAGTAGCAGAGGCAAGTAGCAGAGGCAAGTAGCAGAGGCAAGTAGCAGGGGCAAGTAGCAGGGGCAAGTAGCAGGGGCAAGTAGCAGGGGCAAGTAGCAGGGGCAAGTAGCAGGGGCAAGTAGCAGGGGCAAGTAGCAGGGGCAAGTAGCAGAGGTAAGTAGCAGAGGCAAGTAGCAGGGGTAAGTAGCAGAGGTAAGTAGTAGAGGCAAGTAGCAGGGGCAAGTAGCAGAGGCAAGTAGCAGAGGCAAGTAGCAGAGGCAAGTAGCAGAGGCAAGTAGCAGAGGCAAGTAGCAGAGGCAAGTAGCAGAGGCAAGTAGCAGAGGCAAGTAGCAGAGGCAAGTAGCAGAGGCAAGTAGCAGAGGCAAGTAGCAGAGGCAAGTAGCAGGGGCAAGTAGCAGGGGTAAGTAGTAGAGGTAAGTAGCAGAGGCAAGTAGCAGAGGTAAGTAGTAGGGGTAAGTAGCAGGGGTAAGTAGTAGAGGTAAGTAGCAGGGGTAAGTAGCAGAGGCAAGTAGCAGAGGCAAGTAGCAGAGGTAAGTAGCAGAGGCAAGTAGCAGGGGTAAGTAGCAGAGGCAAGTAGCAGAGGCAAGTAGCAGAGGCAAGTAGCAGAGGTAAGTAGCAGAGGCAAGTAGCAGGGGTAAGTAGTAGAGGTAAGTAGTAGAGGCAAGTAGCAGGGGTAAGTAGTAGAGGCAAGTAGTAGAGGCAAGTAGCAGAGGTAAGTAGCAGAGGCAAGTAGCAGGGGTAAGTAGCAGAGGCAAGTAGCAGAGGCAAGTAGTAGAGGTAAGTAGCAGGGGTAAGTAGCAGAGGCAAGTAGCAGGGGTAAGTAGTAGAGGTAAGTAGTAGAGGCAAGTAGCAGAGGTAAGTAGCAGAGGCAAGTAGCAGGGGTAAGTAGTAGAGGCAAGTAGCAGAGGTAAGTAGCAGGGGCAAGTAGCAGGGGCAAGTAGCAGAGGTAAGTAGCAGGGGCAAGTAGCAGGGGTAAGTAGTAGAGGCAAGTAGCAGAGGTAAGTAGCAGAGGCAAGTAGCAGGGGCAAGTAGCAGGGGCAAGTAGCAGAGGTAAGTAGCAGAGGCAAGTAGCAGGGGCAAGTAGCAGAGGCAAGTAGCAGGGGCAAGTAGTAGAGGTAAGTAGCAGAGGCAAGTAGCAGGGGCAAGTAGCAGAGGCAAGTAGCAGGGGCAAGTAGCAGAGGTAAGTAGCAGGGGCAAGTAGCAGGGGTAAGTAGTAGAGGCAAGTAGCAGAGGTAAGTAGCAGGGGTAAGTAGCAGGGGTAAGTAGTAGAGGTAAGTAGCAGAGGCAAGTAGTAGAGGTAAGTAGCAGAGGCAAGTAGCAGGGGCAAGTAGCAGAGGCAAGTAGCAGGGGCAAGTAGCAGAGGTAAGTAGCAGGAGCAAGTAGCAGGGGTAAGTAGTAGAGGCAAGTAGCAGGGGCAAGTAGCAGGGGCAAGTAGCAGGGGTAAGTAGTAGAGGCAAGTAGCAGAGGTAAGTAGCAGGGGTAAGTAGCAGGGGTAAGTAGTAGAGGTAAGTAGCAGAGGCAAGTAGCAGAGGCAAGTAGTAGAGGTAAGTAGCAGGGGCAAGTAGCAGGGGCAAGTAGTAGAGGTAAGTAGCAGAGGCAAGTAGCAGGGGCAAGTAGCAGGGGCAAGTAGTAGAGGTAAGTAGCAGAGGCAAGTAGCAGGGGCAAGTAGCAGGGGCAAGTAGTAGAGGTAAGTAGCAGAGGTAAGTAGCAGAGGCAAGTAGCAGGGGTAAGTAGCAGAGGTAAGTAGCAGAGGTAAGTAGCAGAGGTAAGTAGCAGGGGTAAGTAGCAGGGGTAAGTAGCAGAGGTAAGTAGCAGAGGTAAGTAGCAGGGGTAAGTAGCAGAGGTAAGTAGCAGGGGTAAGTAGCAGAGGCAAGTAGCAGAGGCAAGTAGCAGGGGCAAGTAGCAGAGGCAAGTAGCAGGGGCAAGTAGCAGGGGTAAGTAGCAGGGGCAAGTAGCAGGGGCAAGTAGCAGGGGCAAGTAGCAGAGGCAAGTAGCAGAGGCAAGTAGCAGAGGCAAGTAGCAGAGGCAAGTAGCAGAGGGTAAGTAGCAGAGGCAATTAGCAGAGGCAATTAGCAGAGGCAAGTAGCAGGGGCAAGTAGCAGGGGCAAGTAGCAGGGGCAAGTAGCAGGGGCAAGTAGCAGAGGCAAGTAGCAGAGGCAAGTAGCAGGGGCAAGTAGCAGGGGCAAGTAGCAGAGGCAAGTAGCAGGGGCAAGTAGCAGAGGCAAGTAGCAGGGGTAAGAGATATGTGAGTCTCTGGAGGAAACAGGAAACTAGAGAGAATATATTTGGTAAAAATTACATAAAAAAATAGACAAAGTGAGAACCACAAAGAATGAAGACAGGCACTAAAAGAAAAGAAGGGTTAAAGAAAGTAGACAAGCAAAGAAAAACACAAGAGAGACAAGTAAAATAGAAGTATAATAAAAAAACGGAAATGAAATGAGAGAGAAACAGAGCAAATAAAGAAGTTTGAAAAGGATGAAAAAGCTTGAGAAGGGCAGAAGAGGAGTTACACAGCAAACTCCAGGTTGGACAGGAGCCATTTTAATTTGTCAGTCAGTGTACTAGTGATGAAAGTGATGGATGAAGCCCACAGGAATAACTACAGCACAGAGAAACTCACACACACACACACGTAAATATCTGTAGTAAACACAGACACACTTTACAGTCGAGACGTCCGTATCAGCAGCTTCGGATGGGGCAATCATCAAGCTTAGATTGAAATGCTTTCTCATGTTATTCTTTAAACCCACTTCAGTTCAATTTAATGGAAAACTTGCTTTAACAATTGAAAACTTGCAGGACTCAAAACATTTTGGTAACATATTTGACCCTGAAATTGGCCATTCTGCATAATGAGCACTTTGACTTATCTACTTATATTTTGACTTTTACTTAAAGGGGACCTATCATGCAAAATGCACTTTTGTACGTCTTTTATACATGAATATGTGTCCCCGGTGTTCCAGGGAACTCACCAAGTGTCAGAAAACACAACCCTCTCTATTTTCCTCCATACCCAAATCTCTAAAAAAGGGTCTGCAACGGATCTGATAAAAACTGATCCAGATTTGAACACTGTCCTGACGTCAGGACGGTGGCGCTACAGCTATTGGGCCAACTCCACCAATCAGGAGGAGACAGCCACGGCCATTGCCGTTAGAAAGCGCTGGAGACGCTGTAGTACATATGCCAGGCCTGTAGGTGGTGCTGTTCTCACAGAATCTGCCCTTGCAAAAACAGGGGTAAAAAAAAGCAAATTGAGCGAAATGAGGCATGGCTAAAATGCATGATCTGTTTGGTATTTTGGAAAAAAAAAAGTATAAATATGCCTTATATAGGTATGGTCCTACACTATATTATTATAATATAGCATGATAGGTCCACTTTAAGTAACGTTTTGAGTTCACTTTTAAATGTAATGGAGTATTTATACACTAGGGTATTGTACATTTTAAACAATCTTAGCACATTTTGCCACTGGCTATAATATCACCACTCTAAAAGCTAATTAGCAACCTCTTTTTTAGCTTATTATTGTGTTAACAAGCACACATTAAGGACACAAACATTCAACTAAAGCTAGATTCAAAACATTTAGTAAAATGCTAAAATTCAGCAAATACTTTGGACTAAAGAAACAACAACATTCAGTCCCAGAAAGGCACAATTATAATACATAATAACACAAAAACATCACACTTATCTATAACAATTAGCCTCAGTTTTTCCAGGACAATCATAAGGGACTGATGGCAGGAACATTCATCATCACTTTGTTTTATCCTTCAGCTATCACTCTAAATTAGAAGCATTTCTGTCACTCATCTGTAGAATATGAGCGAGTCTTTTCACCAACATCTGTCCTTGTGAAAAATATTACGGGGTATTTAAGTGTTGCTGTGCATTAGTCATACAGTAAGTACTGTTTACTGCTTTAACAGCGTGAGTCATTGACTGAATAAAGGGCAGTGAGCTTGTTTTACGTGTCAGTGGTAAGATGGAAATTGCTTAAAGTTTAAAAAAGGAGAAATAACAGCTTGCTGAATTTTCTGTGGAGAAAAAAGAAGACACATATTTGGTTCACATAGGTCTTGAAATGGTGAAGGCTCCATAAAACATAACAATGCTGGAATAAAATGTCTTAAAATGAGTCATAACTTCCTGAGTGACTCTTGATGTGTTCATTTATAAGCAGTAAGTAGGTTTTCACGAGTAGGTCTGCAGAAGGCTGAACATAATGTGCAGACAAAGGGGCTACTCATCCAACAATTGTGTAAGTGTGAACTACCATACAGTAGGTGTGATTCACACTTGGTACGCTCCGGTTCATAACCCCAACACTTTTTGAAACAGCTGGTTTTGTCTCCACCACTTTTTGTAAGTATCATTTGTTTAACATGTTCTGCTAAATAGCTTGCACCAAGAAATGTTAACTAAATATTTAGAACACTTACAGCACAATCCAAAAAGTTACATAAGCTCAAAAAGAAAACAAACAAACATCATAGCCTACTGAATATGCTTTAATGACAAAAAATGCAGATTAAAGTCAGAATTCTGCCTTTAATCTCAAAACTAAAATCATTGTCTATAAAATAATTGTCTTCCTAAGAAATATATATATGAAAAAGCTTTTAAAGATATTCAAAGAACAATTGTGTTAATTGATGCCTGTTGTTTTTTCTCCATAGTAAACCGCTGCTTCTCAATACAGGAAATAAACCAAAGCTTTCCTTTCTCACATCCAATGTTTTACACTTGATCCTCCACATCTCACGCCCTCTCCATTGTCACACTGCCTCACACTTGTGTTGCTCTATATCTTCCTTCTGACGTGGTATCTGCCGTTGTTTTACTTTCTTCATCCCTCTTAATCAATCCTCGCCCAGGTTGACTTCTCACACTTGTTGTCTCTGACACTTGTTAGCTTTTCACCCGTAAATAAACCTCGCTGACGCCTAAAGGGCTCTTCCATTACTCCTAAAAAAGAGTAGAATAAGCCACAACGACCCTGTATAAGAATCAAACTTTTACTGTATTGCAATTATTAAACAAATGGCACCTTATGGACGGCTTGGGCATATTTAAACCTATGCAAATTGCAATTACATACATGTATAAATAATGTTAATAATGGTGTCCTATTTATTTCTGTCGAATTACCTTTTGCATTGCGTAAAAGTGCAGGTGCCAAGAGCTTAGGAACAGGTGAATACCATAGCATGAAGAAAGGATAGAGCGTGTGAAAAGCTTTATAAAAAATGAAGACCAACCAATCATTTTTCTTGATATCATGTCATTTCAGCGTGAAGCATGAATAAGCTGCAAGCCATCTCCCCCCCCCCCCCCCCCCTCCTTCTCCTCCTCCTCCTCCTCACTGCTTTGTTCCTCTCCTCTGCTGCTCGGTTAAAGCACACTGTTTCCATAGTGACGGAGTAACTGCATGACAAGTGTTGGTGAAAGAAGTGTGAGAAACGAAAGAAAGAAAGAAAAGACGGGGCAGTCAAAAACATCTCGTACTCAAGCGAGTTTGGACTAACGGTTTGGCAGGTGACACAACAACTGGAAAGCTTACTATTTCCTTAAGTTCACTATTAAGGCATAGTTTGGCCTGAATGGTGCAAGTGAATTTGAATAATAGGTTTCCTCAGCATGGTAGAATTTAAGTGATTTGGGTCATTGGTGCTAACCTGACACACACACAGAGAATGGTTCGGCACCCGGAAAGATCTAAAATGCTGACGTTGTCTTTAATAGTTTTTGTGACATTTTCCAATAAAAGAATATTGTCTCGTCATGGCGGTGCACGACTAAAAGTCAGGGGAACAACAAAGTCATTGACATTCATTCGCCATGAATGTCTGTGCAGCACTTTGTGATAGTTCATCCAAAAGCTTTCAACATATCAGTCTGCAACAACAGCAATGGAAGACAACAAAAAAAAAAACATGATGGAAAAGCAATAAAGAAGAGAAAAATGAGTGCTCTTGTTGCTCTTAACGTTAGCTTATGGATGTAATACTAAGAAACCTTTTGGCTGAATCACTTATGAATTTAGAATTGGAGGGATGAAACCCTCTTTAATGGTCACACATGCAGAGCACACAGCACACACAGTGACATGTGTTCTCTGCATTTAACCCATCCTTTAAGCCTCACAGTGGGTTCATTATTAAAGGTGGGTTTGAGTTAACCTCTAGAACAGGGGTCGGCAACCTTTTTGATATGAAGTGCCATTCGAAAACATTTCTTCTATCAGCGTGCAGACGATCGTGAATTATCAACGGGGGTGGGGGGGGGGTGAAGAGCTCTAGGCTTGTGAACTGTCAACAGGAGGGCGGGGGGAGCCTCGCTGCGGGGAAGGCAGTGTGTGGACCTGTCAGCGCAACTTACATGATGCCGAATTTAACAAACAAATTTAAATAATTGGTTTAAACGGCATAATAATGGACGATCGTCCGTTCTGTGATTCTCCAGAACACACAGATGGCCAGTCCGCCCCTTTGTAGCATGTTATTTCGATGAGAGATGAGCAGATCGCCACTGGGCTTTCAACTAAAGACACAGCCACGCAAAAACTGCGGCATGTGTTCAGCTCCTTATGGGTACTGCAATTTGTGAAGTGCTTTCCTCCGTGGTGAAACGATCAGCACTGCACCACGGAGGAAAGCGGCAGAAAGTCGCCTGGAGTTAAAGAGAGCGGGGCTGCGCTGCGTGCATGGCTTCCTTCTGCAGGTAACGGGGAGACGCGCTCTGGCGGCGGTCTCGTTCAGGATCTGAAAATAAAATTTAAATATTTTGCCCACTTATTCCACTTATTCCTAGTGTGCCAGGGGTTGCCGGCCCCTGCTCTAGAAGGAGTAAAAAAGGCATTTCCCATCCACTTTGAAATCTATCCACAGGCCTCGTTAAAAGTCTTACAGCTCTTATGGGTAAAATGGCTTTAGGGTTAGTGTGGGACCCATACTAGTAGTGGGCTTGGTGATGACATACATGACACTGTATATCACTGTAAAGCACTTTATTTATGTTATATGTTCTTGTATTTAATTAACCTGTGTTTATTCGATGTATTCATGTGCAATGCAAATTTGAGTGTTAAGTAGGTACATTTAAATGCTAAAAGGAGTGAAGCTTACACAGGCACGGGGGGGGGGGGAGGCAGCTAGGGGGGTCCATCAGGTGAAGCGTGAAAAGGTGAAGGGATCGCTGATTGGACGAGGAGAGCGTGTGCAGCCTCGGGATGTAAAGAACTTGTGCTCATGTGTGTTGGAGAACCGAAGTAAAGAGAGTTTTCTTTTTAACTTATGCACGCCTGGAAATCCATTTTCTGTCCATGTGTGCAGCATTAGGGTTAACTCAGTTGACATTTCCCTTTATCTACAAACTTTCCCCGATGTTGCATGAGTGCCCAGAGTCACGGTGGAACACAAAGAGGTCTGCAGCTTGTTTAATCTCACTTCAAACAAAACATCCACAATGGATGCACACCCACATCGATCCTCACAAAGACACAGATCTTGACTAAAGTGCCACGTGCACCCTGCTGCGCTGCTTTCCCGATCCAACATGCTTCAAGCAATGGTGCAGTTCCTGTTTTGGGAATACGTCCCTCCTGAGCTCCATCTCTGCAGGCTGAAACTGCACTTCTACAGATTCCACCATACATTCACATTGGAAAAGTTGCCAAAGTTCCGATGTGAACTGCTGATTCATTGGAAGTCGAACATGTAAAAAAGCTATCATTGAGATGCCCGCAGGTGTTTTATGCAGATGATTTTTAGTTTATGGTGGGGTAGGATTTAGATATCTACCTCTGAAACACTGGGACTGTTACTTTGGGAAAAAGTGGTTCCAATGAAAAATATATTTTCTGTATGTTATTCAACCTGACACATTACATTACAAATATCTCATCTTTGTGATTTGGGGGTTAACCTTTATAAAGATCTGAATATCACAATCAAATAAAACAATATTAAACCATCACTGAGAATGCTGTCTTTGTACGCCTTGCCTTATTCCTCACACACAAGTGTACTCAATATTTAAGGCTTTATCAAAGACACAAGTTTCACAGTGAGTTCCAATGAATGAAAACGTGAATGGATATGACTTAAATCATAGTGTAGCCCTGCCTATTGGAGATGATATACGGCGGATAATAGCTGACGTTGCACTTGTGTGATTTCAGGTAACATGTGCCCCTTCCATCATGACACTGCGTCAGAGCGCTCCAGCTGCAATATGTGGAGGGGATATCTCTGTGTTGATGTATGGTACTGACGGCGAGAGTAAACAAGCTCACAGAGGGGATTAAGGACAGATTCCATCATGCTCAGCTTTTCCAAGGGTTGCAGGCTGTGTGTGTGTGTGTGTGTGTGTGTGTGTGTTTGTGTGTGCGTGTGCGTGTGCGTGTGTGTGTGTGTGTGTGTGTGTGTGTGTGTGTGTGTGGCCTAGCATTACTATCCTTGTGGGGACCTAAATATGTTTACACAGTCACGTGTGGGGACTCGCCTCCCTTATGGGGACAAAATGGAGGTCCCCATGAGGGGAATCATTCATTGTAGGGTGAAGACTTGGTTAGGGTTAGGGTAAGGGTTAGGGTTAGGCATGTGTTGGTTATGGTTAAGGTTAGGATAAGTCTCCAGGAAATGCATGTAAGTCAATGTAATGTCCCCTGAAGTGATGTATACATGGTATATGTGTGTGTGTGTGTGTGTGTGTGTGTGTGTGTGTGTGTGTGTGTGTGTGTGTGTGTGTGTGTGTGTGTGTGTGTGTGTGTGTGTGTGTGTTGTTATCAGAGCACAGAGGAGCAATTCAATACACAGACACACGAGATAGAACATGGCTATAAAGAGCGTTAGTTTACCGATAATCATATGTTTGAAGTTTTTAAGCTTCTTCTTGCCCCTGTTGAACATGACAGAGACTATTTTAGTTTTTTTTTGTGGTTGTTATATTTTTGTAAAAAAACTGAGAATTTCACTAAAAATTAAACGTATTATGTCGACAGATCATCACATAACTTGATTAGGTCCATTGGAAGCAATAATATTAAGTTGAACCTATTTGTATTTCAACTGAAAAGTATTGCTTCCATCTAACCTAATACAGTTTTCTGAAATGTGTTGACATAATACATTCAATTAAAGTTATCTTTTCAGTTTCGTCAGTGTGGCATGCTTGTGTACTGCTTAAAAATTGTGAGACATCTATGACATTTTTGCAATATGTCTCTGTTCGTACCAGCTTCAGGATTGGTGTGTGTTAATAAATATATGTTTATAATGACACCCGAATCACTAACCCTTTGTAAGCAGCCCAGATACCCACAATGCTGTTGTTTACTTAACTGGAGAGAGCAAGGCTTACAGTATTTGCAAGCATACAGTAATCTTATTTGAAATTCAAATCTGAGGCTGTGTAAACAAATGACGCCAGCGAATGTGAGCTACAGTATGTAGGCGTCCATTTATATGAACTGAACAACATCTCTATGACGATTGGTCATGTGTTATATCTGCAAAAGTGTTTTAAGCTAAGCTGTACACTTTCATTTGTGTCATATTCAGCTACTTTCCAGGTATTGTTTTTGTACCAGGTTATGGATTGGCACAGATGTTACAGCAGTTACATTTATTCTTTTTGTTAAATTAAAAACTACACAATGCAATTTATTTTGCACTAAAAAAACACATTATATGGATAAGAGGTAGGAGGCTATACTGACCATTACAATGCTCCAATAATGCTTACAATATCAAACTAGCATTAAACTAAAACTATATGTTGTTCATTTATTTAGACTTAATTGTTTTACATTGCAATGAGAACATTTTTTGAAAGAAAATGGATTTGATTTCTTTCTTTCTCGAATCAGTCAACACTCATTTGAAAATATATATATTAACGCTTATTTCCTGACACTAGCTCAATTTATTATCCTTTCTATCTATTAATGAGGTTAAAGTACATATTTAAAGCTACACACACACACACACCCACACCCACACACACACACACACACACACACACACACACACACACACACACACACACACACACACACACACACACACACACACACACACACACACCCACAGGGGGTGATATGCAAATTCATATCACCCCCTGATACACGGGGCTATTCATTGAGACATGCAGTACGTGCCTAGTGGCCTCACTCCAGGTGCCAGGATTTGAATACCTAACAAATACACCATGTTTTTTTTATGACATTTGACTAAAGCAACACCAGAGCATGGTCTGATAGGCATACATAATTATATCTTCTGAATGTTATGATCTTTCCAGTAAAAAGACCATACATTAAATAACCAAAACTTGGCATGGGACCATACTAACAGTGAGTTGTTCATTTCATGGTTATTGTTGTCATGAATTGAAAATAGTATTAAAAAAACACAGAAATGACCATGTTAGAATGAACAAGCTCACACAATGTTTCCATTTAATTCATTAGTTTATTTATTAGGTTTCATAGCTCATGGATACCCTATTTAAGATGATATGTATTACTTAAAGGATGTACACTAAAAAGGGATGTGTGTTCTGAAAGAACCTGAAACATTGATTGTAATAAAATATATTATGTCAACAGATTTCACATAACTGTATAGGTTAGTTGAAAGCAATAATATTATGTTTAAATACAAAATATTAGGTTCAACATGTTGGATAAACTACCATCTTACATCTGCTCCCTGATCTCACGGCGAATTGTAAGTAGCTACTGCCTGAGATCGCATGCTGTGGTTTTATTAAATGTGCCAAGTGCTAGGACTGTCTTAGGGAAGAAAGCTTTTAGATGCACAGCTCCTCTAACTTGGAACAGTCTGCAAAAGGAATGGAAACTGAGCAATCTGGTTCCACTAAATGTTTTTAAAGCTCGGTTGGATGCTATACAATCGGATGCTGTTGGTACCTGTACATGTCGATAGGTATGTCAATTGTAATCCCTGTAACTTTGCTGTACGATGTCCTTTTTGTTGTTCTGTTGTTTTATGTTTTGATGTCTTCAAGTGGAACCTACTTGCAGCAGGTCTCCCTTGAAAAGGAGATCAATGGGATTCACCTGCATAAATAAAGGTTTGAAATGAAATGAAATGAAACTTAATATTTGTGCGATTTAGACTTGATATCAACCATTTGCCTTGCTAAGACATTATTTGGCAACTCACGGACAACAAGTCTTGCTGAAACTTCTCAAAGTATAGCACTCAAAACAACTGAACGTACTGAACGTATGCTCATTCAAAGCTAATGGGCACATTTCTGATGGCTGGAAGTCTTCTCATCAATGTCCAATGATTGCACAAAACCCCAGCACTGGATGCTTTAATACAGCTACAGTTTGTAGTCTAATACGCATGGCTTTCTACTTTTTTCTTTTTAACATGCTGGGATCTATCCCTCTCTCCAAAAACTGCATAGGTCAAATTCATGTTGAACTTACAGTGTAAATAAAAAATATGCCTTAATCCCCCAATTTATACAAACTCAGTTGACACTTGGCTAGGTCAGACGAGGTGAAGAGGCTGAGTTACGGTGTGAATTATCTCTATAAAAGTGGCAGTGGTATATATCGTATAGCTCACTTGTCCTCAACACACAACATCGCTCCTTAGTCTTTGAAAGTGCAGTCAAACTAAGCTCATGTAGTTCGAGACCCATTGGGCCAGGTTAACCTAAACATACATACACACATTATCAGAGGCCTGAGATGTCCAGAGAGGGATTGAGAGTACCATCAAATGCCCATTTATATATATACGAAGTGTTAACAAAGCCTGAGAGTAGTCTATGGGTATGACAGAGGACTTGCACAGGGTCAGTTTAGAGACTTAACAGGCCTAAAGCCGAAATGCAGACCAGTGTGCATGGATGGATGGGAACAGTACAAATGAAAAGCAAATAGGAATACATACAGTAACACTTGACATGTTGCTACACCAAATGCAGCACCCTTTGTATATTTTCTGGTGACAAATTGCCTATTTTTACGTTTCATTTACATTTGACGAGACATTTAGTTTACGAATTGGAGGTAGTGTTCCTTTCTTGTTCGGTCTGCTCCATCTTTAGAAAAGTGTTTATTTTCTTCAATAATCTAACAGTATTTTATCTTGGTTTTTTCTAAGGACATGCAGTACTCGCTATGGCAAATATGCAAATGCCATTTCCAGCAAATACAGTCTGTTTTTACTGGAACAGAGAAGCAGATGCACCTTGCGTGCAACAGCAATAAAATTAGATTAAACCTGACTAAATGTAGGCTTATGAAAGCACCCTAAAAGGCGACAGTCAAATTCTTCCGCTAAATGATATGCTATAAGAGATCCATTCATCCAGACTTCACGACCTTTAGTTAATCAATAATCTCTCGCCTTTGCTGATTTTACTATGTACTCATGTAAGGGAAAATAGCTGGTGCGTTCAGCTGGTTTACATCCCTCATACCAGATATAAACCTGTGACTTCTCAAAGTTTGCAACAACATACTCTACGGCACCAGACCTCAACAGGTAAGAGACTTCATAGATATGGACGACACACACTGTTAATGACGAGGGATTCAACAGCTCTCACACGACGCATTTAAACATCTAGATCTTTCCTTGATCATCTCTGTGCTTAATATTCTTTGTTTATTCTTTGTATTCTTCAAAGTCTTCTCACCATTTGAACCTAACATCACCGTGGATATGTCTCTTTTGGTTTTCCTGCTGTGTTCAGGTAAGGGTTCCTTTCTGATCTTTGGATATGTTGTGCACATAAGTTAATGCATGCCATTGTTAGAGGATAAGGCCCTGCAAATAGATCTCAAAGATGATATATTTTCTAATCGGTTGTACTAAATATTTCTACATGCTGCCTCCATTATTCCTACTTTGATAAAATGACAAATGTATCATGTATTCATCAGAGAGGTTGGCGAGGTTTACCTAGTAATCTCCATTTAAACATTCCAAATCTCAAAATATTGTTTGTTGTTTATTTATGCAATTCATGTTAAGAATATAGTGAAGAATAATATATTATATTTTCTTTTCTTTTTGTCAGGATTATTTCACTTTACCTTCACTTCAAACCGTCTACGAATGTTTGACATTCATGGTCCTTATATCAAGTGGAGTGGCGCATCCGACTATTGTATTAAGAATAATGAATCACTTGTAACTCTGTATGATGAAGAAGACGGCAATTTCACAGACAAGTTTCAGGAATCAAAGACACTCTGGCTTGGCCTGCGTAAGAGTCGAAATCTTACTTGGTCCAACGGTGACAATGTCAACTTCAATGAATCATCTGTAATTTTGAAAAAAGGGAAGCAGATGTGTGAAGCTATTGACAACGACACATGGACAGGTTATACATGTTCAGAGAAGAAACATTTCATGTGCTCCAAAGGTACGTTTCAGCATATTTGATGTATCTGTGATGTTGAGATGTCTGTAACCGGTCAACTGTAGAGCCTCATTGACACAAACACAGCCATGCCACTTTAATGCCATTTCAAAAATCTTATTATGGACAGCAGGTAAACTACTAATGTGATGTCAGACTAAAGGATGGTGATCATCAAATAAGCATTAAACTCAAAATTAATGTTATATACATATATATATATATATTTACGCTTATTTCCTGTCAATTTATAAACATTTTAACCCTTTTCCGACTGCTGTGGATTTAGTTCATATTGAAAGCTAATTATGCACACACACACACACACACACACACACACACACACACACACACACACACACACACACACACACACACACACACACACACACACACACACACACACACACACACACACACACACACACACACACACACACACACACACACACACACACACACACACACACACACACACACACACACACACACACACCTCAAGTGAGATAGGGTTTAAGTGTCCTATGTATTATTTGCAGATGGTAACTACACCCTGATTGAACAAAAGGAGGACTGGTGTCATGCTCTGAAATACTGCAGAGCGCACAACAGTGACTTGGTCAGTATCCATAACGAAACGGAAAATGGCTTAGTGCTTGAAAAGGGAAACAAGAGCAGCTTCTGGATAGGACTCATGCAAGATGAATGGAAGTGGGAGGACAACGGCTGCTCTTCATTCAGAAAGTGGATTAAGCCACTCACTCGAGATTCAGACGAAGAAGAAGAAGAAGAATGCACAAACAACAAACATGAAACAATTGAGGAAGTTGGTTGTGATCAACCTAAACAAACCTTTTGCTCCAAAGGTAAGTGATATATAAGCAAAGCAATTCCTAATATGATGTTACATTTAATAAAAGGATCAAGTTTATACAAACACACACAATCTATACTGAACATACACTGTATGGTGGGGGAATGTTTAGACGACACTATAAACACTGATGTTGGTAATAACAGCGTGACACGAGGAAATGTCAAGACCAAGTAACTATATTCAAATAAAACACATGTCGATGTTATCTGTCATAAAGTCAACTGAACTTCAGGTAGTGCTAGTGCTTTGTCAATATAGGAATGTATATTAGTGAAAGATGCCTTCATTAGAGTAAAGAACAGTACAAGTTATACATTTCAATTCCATAGTAAAAGTACACATACTGAGGATATGTATTACAAAACTGAATAGGAACTAGATGTGCATGTGAATAAACGTTTGTGTCCACCTGTAAATCTTACTTCAGTGTTCTCCCTGGTTTCATCATCAGGTGACATGAGAATCAAAGTGATCAATGAGAGTTTGAAATGGGAAGAAGCCTTTAAATACTGCGAGACCAATCACTCAGGCCTGCTGTGGATTGAGGACAAGGAAGATCAGGATGCTGTCGAACAATGGCTCAAATACAGCGATGTGGTTGGTCCGTTCTGGATCGCCCTGAGGCAGAGTCATGTCTTTGGGTTCTGGATCTGGAGAGACAGTGCAGTGTCTTACAATAACTGGAAGAATGGATTCGTGCCTGTGCCTCCTTCCTCACACATATGTGGTGTCATCAACCGGACGGACAACTACACGTGGACGGATGAAAACTGTGTGCTTGAGCATCCTTTTCTTTGTGAGGAGGAGATTGTATACATGAATCACAATGAATAAACTGACTTTAATTAGATGTATTATGTCAATAGATTCCACAGAACTGTATTTAGGTTAGTTGAAGGCAATACAATAAAGTTTAAATAGGTTCAACTTGATATTACCGCTTTCAACTAACCGAATAGAGTTCAGTGATATTTGTTGACATAAAACATTTAATTAAAGTCAACGTTTCTGTTTGTTCAGGGCAGCAACATCTCCCCGAAAAGGTCCCTTTAATACTCTGATTATGTATTGATGTTTTTCTTGAATTCAGCTGGTAAAATAAAAATACATCTCTTAAGTTTTAGTTTGTAACATAACATTGTAGTTTGATATGTGTGTAGTTAATAGACATTGATGATGTGTTCTTAATGATGCCTTGTTATCAACAGGAGTGGAAATGAATTCATTATTTTGTTCATGTTGAGATGTTTGTGAAGTAACTCAATCAATTGAATCAATTCATTTTGTATGTGTGTGTATGTGATGCTCCACCCCCTGACCCCTGACCCACAAGTAATACTTGAAAACATATGTATCTACATTAAATCAAGAAAATGTGCTTTTAAGTCTTTGATTTCTTAGTGTAGTTTGATGCAGTTTTTTGGTTGTAATACATAACTGTATTAGGTTGGTTCAAAGCAATCATATTAAGTTTAAATAAAAAAATAAAACATATTCGGTTCAACTTAGTATTGTTGCTTTTCAGCTAACCAGTCCATAACAGCTTGGATAATTTCAGTAACATTACTCACTATGTGGACACATTTGAAATGAAAGTGTGTCTGTGTGTGTGTGTGTGTGTGTGTGTGTGTGTGTGTGTGTGTGTGTGTGTGTGTGTGTGTGTGTGTGTGTGTGTGTGTGTGTGTGTGTGTGTGTGTGTGTGTGTGTGTGTGTGTGTGTGACTTTGTTTATACGCCTGGTGATCTTTGCTTATTCCAGAGAAACAGGCTCTCCCTTGACTTGTCGTTCTGCTCTCTTCTCTGGCCATTCTGTGATGTATGTGTGTAAGTGTGTGATCATATCTCATCCAGAGGAGCCAGGGCTTCCTCCACAACACACACACACACACACACACACACAGTGTTTGCAAGGCGTAAATCAACAGCCACTGAGGATCCTGACTTACAGCCAAGCACATTTCTTGGAGCAAAAAACAGCAAATGTTTGTTGGCAGAGATCTGGGCCAAATACACGGCTGAGGGTTGAATGACGGCCCAGGCCTGGTGTCCATTCAGCCAGAGCTAAATCATAAGACAGTCATACCTCCGCCAGGACTGAGTCAAAGGATCAGCAGCAGATGTGATTGATACAGTCTCTTGGCTTTATTGAGAATATCTGTATGTCCGAGTACTGGTGACGGCAAGTTTGAGCTCAGAGTTGAACTTTATCTACAAGAAAATATCAGAATCGTATAATTCAATCTGGACTCAAGTGGTACAATTCAAACCTTGTCATAGTGACACTTTCTTACATGGAAACAATACAAATCCGGCAAATTAAACTATTATACTGTTTTTCATCAATATATTATAGGTCTCAGATATTTGGTTAAAAAGAACACAATGGTGCTCGAGGAGGAGATTCAGGTGATAAGGTGGGGGGGGGGGTTACCTTGGTTGGTGATTGGCTAATGGTTACACAAGCCAAAAAATCGTTATGACATCATAAAGTGGCAAGTGGGGAAAGTGGATTTTGCATAATAGGTGACCTTTAACACCATGAGAGACTACGGGATCTATTTTAATCTCACATTTAAACACATATACAGTAGGCTCCTTTTTTACATGCCTACATTCAGGATTAATCAGGTACCACCTACTGAGATCGTAGCAACAATTTAACACTACAAGTCTCTTTGACACAACAGGAAATACACCCTAGGACAGTGTGTGAACCTGCTGGAGGGTGACATGGAAACTGGTTTAATTTTGATGGGAATTTGGCATAAGGTGCGCTGTTAAACTGGAGCAGGATTAGCATTCGGCTGACATGAGGTATACTGCAGTTTAATAACAAACTGACAACTGACCTTTGCCAAGGCTGTTTCCATGAGCATTTTGGATTCTTTTTCAAATTCAATTAGCTTCCTTGGACCATGTTACACCTTTCTACGAGTGTTCATGAAAATTGGGCTGGTAGTTTTTCCCGCTGACAAACAAACCAACAAACAGAACCAAAAACATAAGTAAAAATGGTGGTGGCTTTGTAAGAAGGGCTTGCCATTGTCATCATTATTACTCAGACCATGCATGCACTGAAAACACTGTTGACTTTAATTAAATGTATTATGTTTTAGTTTTTTTCAGTCTGAAAGATTGTGTCAATTCAAAAAAAACTATTCACAGCAATTAAGTATGCAAAACGACTGAGTTTTTATGGTGCCTTCATTTGCCAAGGCTTTTGGCTAGAGGATTTATCATTCACAATAAAAAACGTTCAGCTATTACACACACATAACATTCCCAAAAATGGGCAAACATATAAGCAACTGCATGGCAACAGTATTTAGTGATTGGAAAGCATTCTAAAAAAAACTGTATTTTCACGAGTAAACCAATTGGACAGTTGGACATTCTGACTCAATAGAAAGTAAACCTTATATGTTTGACAAACAAAGTTTATCAAAAAATAAATGCTATTATATCCGTTCACAGACAGAACTGCAATGTTTGGTGTCAAATGAATAATTAAATCTGAGTAAGAATGTGCAACTATTGTTCCCAATGCACAGTCATAACAGCAGAATATCAGAACACTCAGCATGTCCTACATTCCTCACACTCAGACTCACAATCCAAAAGACTGCAGCTTTACAGTATTATCTGTGACTGTGTTTTAAAGCGGCCTTCTGTCTGTCTTTCCTGTCTATTTTAATTTGTTTCTGATACTTTCAAACTGTATCAAACCAAACAAATGGCCCAGAAAATGTTCTTTTGTTGAACAAACTAACATTCTGGGTTTAAATGTGTGTGTATAGACTCTGTACAGAAAGCACACACATATACACACTGAGTGTAGTGCAGTGAATATAATCAAAATGTTTATTATAATTGCTAGTTGGACACCAATGGCCACTGAAGCCCCTGCCCCTTGTTTCCACTCTTTTATAATTAGTATTCTGGTGCGGACCCGAACAACCTTTCATGAGGTTTCTGCCGCTAATGGTTGATTGCACAATATGAGCATGAGTAATGCATTTCAAACATGTTCAGCGTAGAGACGGCTGATTAACATAGGGAATTGCCATGAGAGCTGCTTGAGGGTCATAGTAGTAGAGTTGATGCAGAGTGTGTGTGTCTGTAGCTGTTGATTACAGACCTATATGCTCACTAAACCTTTGACCAGTGAGAAGTTCAAACCGGTGCCAACCCACCAATATTCACCCTAACTCGTGTAATTAGGATTCATTTTCTGATTCTACATTCACGTCAGTCTGCAGTTAAAAGTTCACATGCTTCTTGTCTTGCTATACTTCCTGCATCCTTCATTACTTGCCCTCCTTCACTACTTCAGCATCCATCTTCCATCCACATTTCAAGAATATAAACAGTCAAGCTCAAGTTGTCCCTCCACTCCTCTGACGCACAGGCAAATCCTTTTCTGCAAGTGTGTCTGCATGGTGTAAAATGTATACATCTAACAAGGTGAAGGGTGGAACAACATAAGACACCTGATGCATTGGTTTCCTACCACGCTAAGAAATACACAAGCTGGCAAGAGCTAAAAGCCATTGTACCTTGTTGATTTCCTTAGAATCTTCTCATATTCTCCTCCATTTACATTCTGTGGTGTAGCTGCTTTCCGCTGTTGCGATCCTTATCGGCAGATTGCTCAAAATACGCTATAATTGGAGGACGGCTGTTGTATCTATGCTCCTGAATGCTTAAAACATTTTGGAACTAAACAGCACAGCCAGACATGGGAGCTACGTGCAAGGGCATGTTTTCAAATTATACATCATTTTGGCGGCATGGACTTCTGGGACTACCTTGGGTGCTGTTTCCAAAAAATATATCCCTGTATGAATTGCATGCTCACTGACAGTAGGTGAACATTTTGCGAGAATCTTTTCAATCATTAGATTATATATGTCAGCCATAGTTGTTTACTTTGATAATCCCACCTCTCCAATTTAAGGCAAACAGTACATATGCTGTGGATGATAACAGACTGTGAAACACACCAACTAATAACCATGATAATAACAGTTGTGTTACTTTTGTTTGGGGTTACCCTGAAACCCCATATATAATGGATAGGGTTTATATCAGCCGGAAATGGCAAAAGTACACACATCCTTTACTCAAGTAGAAGTACAGATACTCGTGATTAAAAATACTCTGGTAAAAGTAGAAGTACTGACTAAACTTCTGTACTCAAGTAAAAGTAAAGAGGGCTTTGAAATGTACTTAAGTAAAAAGTGCCCATGACTACCAGCTGTTTTAAAGAGTACCTGACCTCCCTTTATATTAATAGAACAATAATGTCATTGTTAGCTAATGAATGTTTCCATGCTGAACAACGGCAACATGACAACGTTTTCATTGGTCCCTCTTCTTTAGAGAAGACCAGGAAATGATGGATACACGGATCGTGTTCAAATCAATAGGCACGCAATGACTCTAAATAATAATGATCACGCCACCAAACACACATTCAAACTAAAGGAACCAGCCTGTTTGGAAAATGTAAGAAGTAGGTATTTGTGTTCAAAATGTAAGAAGTAAAAGTAAAAAGTCGTCAGAAAATAAGTAGTGGAGTAAAGTACTGATACCAGAAACATGTACTGAAGTACAGTAACGAAGTATTTATACTTGTGTTACACCACTTATGTCTCTGCAGCATAAATATAAAAGTATGAGAGATTATAATTAGTAAAGCCATTTAAAAGATAATCCCACATCGTCTCTCTCAGCAATATTTATTGTAATAATTAACATGCATGCCAAGGAAACTGTTTGATATTCACTACAATATGAGGTTGTAAATTATTATGTAATCTGATAATGGAGGGCTCTCTATAATAGCCACAGATGTCTGCTTGATGTCCACTGAGAAAATACCTACTTCAATTTGTCAAAGATGTCATTTTCAAGGCTCTTTTCTTAATAACGCAACACAATAGGCCTTCACTACGTTGAAGTGCATACGTTACAGGCTATATTTAGCATTTAATTGTCAACTAGCGCTTCCCTGTTACTCTGTGGACATTACGCTGTCAGCTTTTCACTACAGTTATCTATTATAATTGCTGCACATTGAAACAATTATGGCTTTGTCTGTAAAATATCTAGTTATTGTGAAAAAGCCAATTAGCTATTGACACTGGAGGCAGCGATTCCCCCACCAACAAACACACACACACCCACGCACACACACACGGTCGCACAATCACTGGCACACATCTGTCAAAAATGTGTGTTTGCATACACACACACAAACAATTGATTGTGTGTATGCATTGGAATGCATTGGAAAGTGCACGTTTTGCATGTAATGCTTAATAACTATTGAGATACTTGTAGTGCAATATTTGCATTTAATTAAACAATTATTATTTAAGTATTGTTATAGTTAACACAAGGGAAATTAAAATGGGTGATTTCAAACTATTTGCTTGATAACAGCTAATATATTGGGACAGTTCAACACAGTCTCACGGCATTTTGTGTTATAGTCACGAAATTAATCTATTGATTCGTGTTCACCAACACGATTTCTCCATTTCTTTCGTGTCACACAGAACAATTTTAAAAGCAATGTATATTAGGGCTGCTCGATTATGGCAAAAATCATAATCTCGATTATTTGGGTCAATAATTGATATCACGATTATTAAAAACGATTATCCATTTACTTTGAAAACATGCATTTATTGTAGAAAAAAAATGTGAACAGTATGTTTTTAACAGTTGATTACCCTGAACTTTAAGTATAATTCAACTGAAAAACCACAAAAATCGTTTTATTTCGATTACGTAATCGTTGCAAGCCATAATCGTAATCGCGATTAAAATGCGATTAATTGAGCAGCCCTAATGTAAATAATAACAAATTAGAAGGAAAAACAGATTTAAATAAATACAGATTTCAGTTTTCTGACACAGAACGATTTTAGAAGTAATGTATTTATATTGGTAGTATGTTTCGTGCCTGCACCAAATAATAACAAATTAGAAGGAAAAAAAGATGACATAAAATACAGATGTCAGTATTCTGAGGCTCTGAGCCATTTCTTTTCCTCACTGACGGCAAAAAAACTCAGACATTATACAATTTAAAATAAAAGGGATAGGGTCAGGCTTCGGGTAAGATATTGAGTAAGAACATGTTTTTATGAACCACACAGCTTCTGGTCTTCCAAGACCCGACCGGACAAAAAGACGTGTTGCAGGCGCGAAACATACTACCAATAGAAATACATTGCTTTTAAAATCGTTCTGTGTGACACAAAAAAAAGGGGGAAATCTTGTTGGTGAACACGAATCAATAGATTAAATTAATTTCGGGTCTATAACACGAAATGCCGTGAGACTGGGTTGGACAGTTATAGTGGAAGTCTGTAGAAAAGTGTGTTTAGTTTGCCTCTTTAGTTTCGAGATGAGGGAACAGCATAAAGAATATTACCACATGAATCAATATAGCAGAGATGTTACTTTAAACACTTAAATTACAATGGTGCTGAATAATCCCGGTCCATCGTAGCACCTTCCAGCCGCATACAGTTGTCGATGGATATTTGAACGCCATTTTGGACTGTAATGTACGAACACTCGCTCTCCCAACAAAGGATATATGCTTTTAATATAGCACCACTCTGTTATAACCTGTAAATGCAAACTTTGCGTATTGAAAGAGTTTTATAAATGTAAAGCTTTGGAGGAAAAATAACCAGCTAAAAATGGCTGCCTTGTTTACACCAGGGTTAGCTAAGCACGCTAATGCCGGCTAGCATTGTCTTTATCAACACGTATTACGATTAACATAGACCTACAAATCTCAAGCCACTCGTTGTTTCCAAATAGTGGATTTAATTAACCTAGATGCCTTGTTTACACCAGGGTCAGCTGATCATGCTAACACCGGCTAGCATAGCGGTAGCAGCAACAGCTATCCCCACTGAAATCTGGAGAAGTACACCCAGGATTCAGGAGAGACAAAAAAAGGAGAGGTAAGGTCCAGATTGAAGGAGAAACGGAGCATTGTCTCCACACTCTCAACATGTGCAACTAAAGATCACTGGCTATTGAAATGGACGATCTAGCAGTGTTAGCTAGGAGTCACACGGAATATCTGGAGTGTCGTTGTATGTGGTTTTACAGAAAAATGGAAGCACAAGGATATCTGAAATGGTTCCATCAATGGCTTCTGGACTACGCAGGCCAACAAAGCACCAAGAAGGAGAACTTAATAATGTCTTCACCATGAGCCTGGGTCTTCATCATGAGCCTGAGTCATCATCATGAGCCTGAGTCTTCACCATGAACCTGAGTCTTCACCATGAGCCTGAGTCTTTACCATGAGCCCTAGTCCAGGGTTGCCAACTTTGGGTACCTGGCTGGAGTGAGATTTTGATATCATGGGTTTAATTCGGTTTAATTACACATATGCGCACGAAATGACTGTTATCGTGTCAGCAGCAGGACCTTAGCATATATATAGGATATATATACAATATATACAAATACACAATAATGGACACAGACTATAAAGGGCACACAGTTTCATTCACTAATGAAAGTCAAACATGTTTGTTTCCACTGTTTTATTGTGTGCCTGTCGCGATAAGCAATTAATTGACTTATCGTACGATAAATAAAAATGAACTCGATAATTTTTCTGACCTCGATAAATTGCCATTTACATGAGGATGTGACTAGCAGTTTGAAAGGATGTACTTGAATTATTATTATATATTATCATTATGTCAGTGGTCTAAAATGGTCATACAACGGTGCCGACAATATTATCGTTTATCGCAATAATTTCCGGGAAAATGTATCCAACAAAATTAATTATCGTGAGAGGCCTATACATGAAACACACACACACAAACAAATCTACAGACTTACTCCAAACTGCCAAATATATTAATTAACACACTCTCACTCTCATATGGCCTAGTAGAACAATAAGCAGCAGACTTTTACTTTTTTATCATTTCTACTGGATCTTAGATCTGCGCATGCGCAATACGGGTCGGCAGTTGCGGCTCCAGAGTATTTTTGTTGCGTAATCTATGGTAGGGCTAACCCATACAGTGGTGGGGCTCAAATCAGTATTTGCAATGTAATTACATACACGCTCCCCCCGACAGTGAAACGCCACGCGTGAGGTTTAGATGATTTCCCTGTCTCAATCCAAATTGAACTGTATGAAATAAAAAGGCACATTTGTCTTGTAGTAAATAAAAAGGGCGACCTGGAGCCAATCCTGCAATTTCCCCACAAGTGAAAGAGTTGACATGCTGAAAACCCAACCCCTGCAGGGGGGTCTGGGGGGATTCTCCCCCAGGAGATTTTTTGAAATACTAACATAAAATACACATTCTGGTACTCTCTTGAGAAGAAAAATAAATACATTTATTACTACACGACATATTTAAAAAAATGAATGCCATTTTAGTTTTTTGTTACTTTGTTCTGAAAGCTGAACCTGCTGCTCCTCACAGAGAGAAGAGGGAAGAGGCTGTGTGAATTACTTTACATTGTGGATAAGGGTGGATAGCCCCCATTGTTCTGTGTGTCAAAATGAAAGACAGCCCACACACCTATCAATCATCAAACCGTGGGGTCTTATTTCATTACGTGTTGATTTCTATGAACACGTAATGTTGTATCGATATATAGAGATGTACTACCGCAAAAGTATTCTCCGTCGGGACTTCCTGCAACAACACCACGCCGTTATCGTGATTCTGATTGGCCAGAAGACATTATCAAAGATGTTCTATTGAGAAGACGATCACTACGTGACAAAAGTTTTCAAAACCGTTTCCAGTCTTCGGTATTCTTGTTTTTGGCGTGAGAATAGTTTGGGCAGCGTGAGAGCGTGAGGTTGAGAGTGAAAGCGTGTGTCACACGCCAGATGCGTGAGAGTTGGCAACCCTGCCCTAGTCTTTATCATGAGTGATCACTGCCATGCTGCAAAATAAGCTGCAATATCTGCACACTTTCTTAAACACAACAAGTCCCTGATGATACATTTGTTGGAAGCAATAGGCCCCTCGAGTTGTCCATAAAGATATGGACTTAAACAGGATACGAAAAGCAGCTGTAGGATGTAGACGTACGCTTGTGACAGCACGAACATAAGCTGTTCAAGATTCTGTCCTTGTCTCTTTAACTGGTCATGCATTTAAAGTATGTGTAGAGCACTAAGAAAGGCATACAGCTGGTTCATCTCACAGTCTGAGCCTCTACATCTGGCAGGATGGGGCGAAATGTCTTATACCTCAGTAAAACCTTGCACCTCACAATCCCATTTTTCTCACCCTGCTTCCA
>NW_022987608.1:2858298-2895798 GCF_902827165.1 Trematomus bernacchii
AGCAGTCAGGAAAAGATTCCTCAGGGGACTCAAGTGTTGGTGCAAAAAAATAGAAAACCTTAGTTAAGGTCTAAGGTGTTCTACTTTTACTTACAATGTGACGAGACGACCCAATATGAGCCAACGAGAACACACACAAGGGTTACATACAACGTTTTTTTAGGCAGTCCCCAATGGGTACACTGTTACCAAAAGATGTCTTGTATTAAAATGTGAACTGGCTCTTATTTAACTTGCTCCTCTGTATTCATACCTGTGTTTGAATACTGTGTGTGACCAATGGTCTGAAAGTGGAACCAAGTGAAGTATACCTTAAATTAAAAGTGGGAGTGCCTTATTGTATTCCTTCCTTCTCTCTGGGCAGAGATAGCGCAGTGTGGATTAGCCGTGGTCTTAGTCCCGCCTCACCTCCTGCTGTGTGCCGAGCATAATGACATCGCTCCCCAGAATCAGTGTAGCATTGACTCACATTTTGTAATGCAGCGCTGGTGTATGGCGGCGCATTGTGTGTGAGTGGTATCTCCGAGGGGGGGTTATGAATAGAAATGAAAAGGCGGCGTAATATGGTGTTATCAAATGTCTCCTCCTGCCCTTTTGAACATTTGCAAACACACACACACACACGCACACGCACACACAGTATTGATAGATGTTACTCTCTCTCACGGAATCTGAGCTGGTCAAGCTGGTGTTTGTATGTGTGTGTGTGTGTGTGTGTGTGTGTGTGTGTGTGTGTGTGTGTGTGTGTGTGTGTGTGTGTGTGTGTGTGTGTGAGAGAGAGAGATACACAAAAAGATGTATATGAAGAGCGACTCGGAGCTGGTTGAGGGGCACAAAAAGTGGGTCAAGGTAGTGAACGTGATGAAGGGGATTATAAGAGAGAAGGAAAATAGAACACACACATTTACACACACACACACATTTACACACATATCTGTGTTTACCAGCTTTAAATTCACAATATGACAGGCAGATGATAAATTGCTACACGCCCACCGTATGATATACATTTCATGTTTCATTTGGCTTTAAATATATGGTACATACTGTTTGTTTTTGTACGCCCACCACACACATTGCTGGTGTGTGGGGGCTTGCATGATAAATGCTGCTTTATGGCATTTCCTTCTTTCTTAAAATTGAGGCGACATTCTCTGCAAAGGCATTGGTTTCCATCTCCACCTAAATGTTTCTGCTTCCTCCTGGTATTAATGGAAATAGTAGACATTTTGGGAAAATTATTCGCTTTTCTCCATACGGCTGTAAAGCCAATTAGTTACGATCTTTCATCCATATTTGTTGAAAGTGTCCCTATTTTTTGGGTTTTCTCTTTCCTGTAGTGTGTTATATAGACATTTTTTACACGTCTCTAAGCAATCGACCAATCACAACAGAGCCGGCCAGCTAACCAATCAGAGCACACTGGGCTCTGGTTTCAGACAGAGGGTGAAAAGAGGTGCTGCAGCACAGGCAGTATGAGACAAATAAAGAGCTTTTTGAACATTAAAGCATGGAGACATGTCCCAGTAGAGACACTACATACTGATATACACCTGAACATCAGCAGGAGAGGACTCTTTAAAGTAGAGACACTACATACTGATATACACCTGAACATCAGCAGGAGAGGACTCTTTAAAGTAGAGACACTACATACTGATATACACCTGAACATCAGCAGGAGAGGACTCTTTAAAGTAGAGACACCACATACTGATATACACCTGAACATCAGCAGGAGAGGACTCTTTAAAGTAGAGACACGACATACTGAAATACACCTGAACATCAGCAGGAGAGGACTCTTTAAAGTAGAGACACTACATACTGATATACACCTGAACATCAGCAGGAGAGAACTCTTTAAAGTAGAGACACTACATTCTGATATACACCTGAACATCAGCAGGAGAGGACTCTTTAAAGTAGAGACACTACATACTGATATACACCTGAACATCAGCAGGAGAGGACTCTTTAAAGTAGAGACACTACATACTGATATACACCTGAACATCAGCAGGAGAGGACTCTTTAAAGTAGAGACACTACATACTGATATACACCTGAACATCAGCAGGAGAGGACTCTTTAAAGTAGAGACACTACATACTGATATACACCTGAACATCAGCAGGAGAGGACTCTTTAAAGTAGAGACACTACATACTGATATACACCTGAACATCAGCAGGAGAGGACTCTTTAAAGTAGAGACACTACATACTGATATACACATGAACATCAGCAGGAGAGGACTCTTTAAAGTACGGACACTACATACTGATATACACCTGAACATCAGCAGGAGAGGACTCTTTAAAGTAGAGACACTACATACTGATATACACCTGAACATCAGCAGGAGAGGACTCTTTAAAGTAGAGACACTACATACAAATATGAACCTGAAAATGAGCAGAAGGAGACTTCATTAACTTACCCTAAAACTGAATGATAAAAACTGAAATTCAAAAAGAAACATTATTCATAAAAATGTACCTGCACCATCTGATTCATGAATGCAGCTGAGACTCGTAAAGGCAGCCAAACTCTCAGTGATGGTCTTGCATTCGATCAAACATATTTCTTAAAATAATTAGGTAATGATTTATTGATGTAACCTTTAAGTTTGACACATCAGCACGTGGTGTCACTTCTTGCCTCTGGAGGGATAATTATCAGCAGCACCCAATGGGGTCGGATGAAAAGCAGAGACATGTATTTAATGATTATCATTCCAGTGATCAGGCATACAAGACTGTCGCTAAATTGGGAGGTTCTGTAATATTGAAAATTAAAACTTTCTTGGTGCTGAACGATTGCAAAAGTCCTCAGTTGAACTTACTGAAAATGTATTTCCAACTACTCCTAGAATCCCATTGAAATTATGAGTCTCTGTTACAATTTCTGTGTTGATTCTGTGTTGCTCTTCTTCTCCCTCTTTGAGCTCGAGTTCAGTGACGCCTGTAACAGAAGATCAAAAAGCTCTGCAGCACCCCGAGGAGCAGCGCAGCGCTGAAGATCTGCACCGGAGAAATTACTGGTGGCAAGGCATATCTGCAAGGTATAATTTAAAGTATTTTACAACTCTTCTAACCTACAGGCATCATAGGAAAAACTTTATACCAGTTCCTCTGATAATAACAACTCCAGAGCCATGTGTGTATCAAAAACATGTTACATTCAGATTAAAGGCCCCTGTAAGGGTTCGGAAAATGTAGATTATAGTGAGTTTTTGTATTTTAACTTGACATCGTTGTCTTGTACATTATTTGTTGTTGTTGAGGAAAGTATGGAAAGTCAGTATGTAAAGTAAATGGAGACAATGGTAAAAAATAAAACAACACTTTAAACACAAGCAGTAGGTTAATTGGTATTATTTCACATCTAAAAATAATAATCTAATATAATCGTTTGTTTTAATTGTGTTTCGGTACATTTCCACTGACACAATCAACATTGAGTTTTTCTCTGGCCTGCCATATTTTGATGTTCAAATAATCAGGCTGATTTCTATGCATGCTTTGCCTTGTTATTGTCAATATGACATTAAACCAATCATATCCCTACCAATCGCCAGCAATCAAAGAAGTGTTGGCTTGTCTCACGCACACAGAAACAGACACTCCGACCTGTTTGTGCTTTAACACACGTACACTCTTGTGCATGCAAACATTAACACACACACACACATCGAGAACGACCCTAAAGTGTTCTTCTGGTGCGCACTCGAAAAAATTGATAGCCAACTCAATGACACACCTAACGGGCATGGCATGACATGAGCAATCACCAGGACTGCAGAGAGAAGCCTTTTGGCACTTTGTGAATGAAGCCTCTGAAAGGCAGAGTGCAACCATTACAGGAAACGCATTGATGTGGCAGCGCCAGAGGAAGGGGCTTCTATGTATGAAATTGAGGCCCCTGCAATAGCCATTTCTTCAGGGGCATGCATTTCCCTCAGAATCAAACGCCATTAAGATGATGGGTTGGGGCTTTTACAGTTTTACATGACAATACATTTAATTTAGATGACGCTTTTACGAAGCCTTTTACACCTTCAGACATGCCTACGGGAGCAATTTGTGGTTCAGCATCTTGTCGAGGACACTTAGAGATGTGGCCTGCAGGGACTAAAGATCGAACCATTGATTCTCTGATTGGTGGATGACAATTCGCACCCTGAGCCACAGTGACACCAACGCATTTGAAGGCTACAATGTTTTTCTGGCATTCATTTTCTCTTTTTGACGAATTCTCCAACATTATGGGTGCGGGTAGGAGGATAAGAGTACGGTGGCCGAGAGGGGCAAACACGCTACAACGGCACAAAACACCTAAATTAGAAGAAACGCGCACATGCAAATGGAGAAACATCTTCTCCAACTTGACAACACATACGCAGCGTTTTATGAAAGTAGTGCGAATACAAAACGCCGCAAGAAGCTCACAACATAAAGGAAACGGGGACACTTTAAAGTGATGCACACAGCTGGGACTGTAGTGCTTTTTGACGTTCGGGGATTGTAACGTTTGCCAACTGTCACTGGAAACGTACCTAAAATGTAAGTTTCATTGGCTTTCTTTTAACAATGTGATCGCATGATTCCTTCAGCTATTACTGCAGACCTGCTGGAAGCTAGTGAGCTAACGTTGCTAACTTAGTTATTTCAATATACTGACAAAACACTTACAGTTATGAAACAGACTAACTTTGCCAACAGTTACAGTTGGCCAACTTCATAATCAACGCCAACATGCGCTCCGGTCTCAGCTGTGTGCGCCACTTTTCTGTGTCCCCTGGTTTCCGTTGTGTTTTTAACTTCTTGCACTGTATTTGCAGCGTTTGGTTTATGCAGCGCTTTTTTCTTAAACCTTGCGCACGTTTCGTCAAGTTGTCGAATGTTTTCTTAAAGCTGTGCATGTGTTGTCAAGCTGGTTTAGATTTTTCTTCATTGGCATGTGTTTAGGAACATTAGTGTTTTTATTTTTGCAATGTTTCTAAAAGGGCAGCGTAGCAGTATTGTAGCGCGTATGCACGGCTCGGCCACCGTATGAAAGCCATGCAGGAGAGGAGGAAGGACCTGACAATATGTGCTTACAAATGTGTATTCCCATACTTAATAACTAATCCCCTCAGGCTTAAAGAACAAAGCATTAATTTGTGCATTTTTCCAGAGAGGGGACGTTGACAAAGCAAAGTCCACCGTTTCAACTCGGAGACCAAGGTGAACTACAGAGAGGGCGAACCACGCAGTCCAATGGATTGCAGTGGATGACAAAGAGACACAGCACTTTTATCTGTTCTTCTCCCTTTGTACTTTAAAAGCTCAGCATTCCTTTTAAACTCTGTAAAGCCGTGGAAATGCTTTAAGATAGTTTTTCTCTGAATATCACAAGAAGGTCACTTTTTAATGTTTCTATGGTCACTGAAATATGCACAAACACACAAAGGACCATTCAAGTGTAATTTTGTACAACACTGATAGCTTTAATGAGCAGCTCTGCCGTAGCCTCCGAGCCTGTTGACAATCTGAAGATCATTTTAACAGTCGACTGACTTTTAAACTAATTTACATAAAAGAGACAAACATAAAACGTCTCCTTTGTTGCAGTATTGTAATTGAGAAAATTAGCACGCTATTATAGCTCATCTTTTGTGGTGAATAGGCACAGCTCTCCAACATAGAGAAAGTAATAATGTGAGGACAAAATATGTTTTGGTGACCCTGCACTTCAAGTTAGCTTTTATATTTGTGAAGTCTAAAAACATTTGCAGATTCTGATCCCTTCTTAACAGAACAGAGTATAATGTGTTGTCATATTATATTACAAATTAATTCAAGGGTGTTTAAAGAGACATTGTTGATCATAAACGACTTCTCCAAGTGTGAGATCATGCCAATCATAAGATGCAAAATAGTGAAACTCTAAAAATACTAAACATTTATATTTTATGAACAATATAGAAATCTGAATCTGAGATTTACTGTTTTGTTCTTGCTTATGATGCTCCCTTTGTGTTCACTCACTATCCTTCAGCAAACGTTGCATAGCATGTTAACAAAAGCCCTTTTAAGTCTATTAGAAGTTGCATCCAACACTTTGGAATTGGTTTTCTCATCATTGTTGTGCCCAATCTCTGTTTTAAAGGTCCATGATTATTTGGAAAATGTTGCATTAAAAATAACAGGTTAATTTGCAAAGTTGTCTGAATTCCCATCATGCTTTATTCTCGTGTGTCACTCATTGGCAGACGCAATAATAGCACATTGTCAACAGTACAGCATGTGCTAGCCTATCAAAACCACACACTGAGGACTGTTTTACACTCAGCGGGGTGTCTTAACCTGCATGGTTTTTTGTTGTTGTTTGTTTTAGCAGGATCCTGGGCCTTGGAAACTGATTCTGGCTCTAAATCAATTCATTTATGTTGAATCATACTGGAAAGGCACGCTGATGAGTAACACAATGTGTCTGCCAAGCTTGAAATCTGCTCAACATTTGCGTTCTTGTTGAAAGTCCCTTCAGGAGAAGTGCTTTCTCTGACATAGTGTTGCATGTTTTGTTTACTCATGTCAAGTTTAGTTGTTTATCAGGTTTATTGTTGCCTCCTGCGTCCCATTTTGAGGCGAGTAAGTTGGTAAATAATTTATTTTTACACTTAGCTTTTGCCGTGTTTTGCTCATGAAGAATGATTTTTTGTTGTTTTCTACTTTAAAGGGGACCTATCATGCAAAATGCACTTTTGTACGTCTTTTATACATGAATATGTGTCCCCGGTGTTCCAGGGAACTCACCAAGTGTCAGAAACACAACCCTCTCTATTTTCCTCCATACCCAAATCTCTAAAAAAGGGGCTGCAACGGATCTGATAAAAACTGATCCAGATTTGAACACTGTCCTGACGTCAGGACAGTGGCGCTACGGCTATTGGGCCAACTCCACCAATCAGGAGGAGACAGCCACGGCCATTGTCGTTCGAAAGCGCTGGAGACGCTGTAGTACATATGCCAGGCCTGTAGATGGTGCTGTTCTCACAGAATCAGCCCATGCACAAACAGAGCTAAAAAATGTCAAATTGAGCGAAATGAGGCATGGCTAAAATGCATGATCTGTTTGGTATTTTGAAAAAAAAAAAGTATAAATATGCCTTATATAGGTATGGTCCTACACTATATTATTCAAATATAGCATGATAGGTCCACTTTAAGTAAGGATACTTTGTCTTGAGTCGTTGCATTTGAGCCTGGTTTCTTTGTTACACGTTCCTAATGCTATGAATATGGAATGTACATTGTCCTTTTATAAAATATATTCTTAAGTATATGGAGCTTTTGAAATGAACCAGCCACATCCCCTAATATCATGAGATCAATATCTCTCCTTCTTAATGTTCTCTTGGCGGCCATATTCATTGATTTGAGATGGCAAAATGGTTTGCAGACTTCCATTTGATAAAGTCAAATGTTTTGAAAAAAATCTATTAAGGACATATATAACAGAATAACAAAGAAGCATCTGAGAAACACTTATAATTTAGTTTTAACTTTGAGGTCTTTTTCTCTCTCTCTTTATTGCTTTCTGACCTATTAAATCCATTTCCTCCCTCACAATAGACTTCCTATCACCAAGACAAGTTGGTTTAATATTCTATTTCATTCCACCACATACTTTCTCCAACAGCTCACTACTCTCTTTTCCACTTCTTTGTGCTTCTTATTTAAAGGCTACAGTGGCTGCAAATCTGAATCTAAACTTTAATAGGGCTCAGTTGTTGGAAAGTCCAACACTGACTTTTTTTTTTTTGAATAAAGCTGCAGTTTGTATTAATACTTTTTCATAGGACCGTTTTTATGCCCAAAAGAATCCCTGGTTTCCCCAATAATTTCACGGTTGTCTGAGTGGAAAAGCCTTTGAAGCAGCTTGCATACCATGCTGCTCCATTTTCTCCAATGAAAATGACTACCATCGAATTTCCCATTGATCGAAAAGCTCTTAAAAGGCCAGATTCCGTTTTTCGGAAGGTTCATGCGCATTTCTCCCACCCTTTCTCAAGATCTACTATTGATTTTCTGCACAGAATAATAAGTGGTTTTCACGTAGTTATCCCAAATGCTGGAACACTTATTTGAGTCAAACCTTTTTAATTTGTGTGAGTGAAAATAAGGGATATCTTCTGTGACCACACAAACAAAAGAGATGAATTTAGGGAGAAGTCACGGAGAAAAAAGGAAAATATCTCCCTACAGTGTTTTGTCCGAACAAGTCATATCACCAAGTCATATCACCAAGTCATTAGGGTCTATTTTCTGGGGACCGTTGGTGCACGGGGCTAATGCTAATGCTAATAATGCTAATGCCATCAAATACAATGGCGGCTTCAAAACACTTTTCCGAGTTTTACGGGGCGTGGTTTGCAATTCGCCCAGCCAATCAGAAATTGGTACTTTTTTCTCCCCAGGAAAGTACCACCTCTCTAGCAGGCACTAAAAATGGGGGTAAAAGTTCTCTGAACTAAGTTCTCTTTTTGGTGTGAACGCAAAATTCCAGGCACTAACGGAACTAAACGGGAAAAGTACGGGTAAAAGTACTCCGGTGTGAACGCGCCTATTGTCTAATTTGTATGCATATATTTTGCTTTCCATCTCTAAATGACAAACACTGGTTATGCATTGTCGAAACACAATAAAAAGACTTTTGATCAGAACATTCTATCACTGTGTTGGATGATGCTTGACTATCTGCTATCCCTACCTAACGAAACTAATGTGTTAAAGACCCTACTGGAAACCATCTTTGCACATCACAATCTGACATCCCACGATCATTTCTTAGTTTCTCCTTGGTGTCCTAATCCTTACCCCTCTCCTCTGCTGTGACATTTTTCAAAACTGTGAGGTCAGCTACAACAGAAAAGTCACCCTTTGTTTGGAGACAAAGGCCTGTGACAAATCACTGACAAAACCTTGTGTGTGTTGCACTCCGAGGTACAATAGAGGACAAGATAGTGTGTCAGCTTCCTTTCCACTGTCAAGGCTTTCTCTGCCAAAGCGCTGCCTGAAAAGCAATTAGGGAGACGAATGCATGATTTGAAATTAATTCCTTTTGTCGAGCAAATGGAGGGGAAAATATTTTCTTTTTTTCAGATTGACTCATTGTGGCACAGAGTCCAAAGACACACAAAAACCTGTCATATGTTCAAGAAGTTTCTTACCTTCAATACTATATCTGTATCCCCTCTTTCCTTATTGTTCTATTTGTATTATCAGTTCTTTTAAAAAGAGAAGCAACTATCACATCTGGGTCGGAGTGAAAATGTATACAATTTGTTGTAGTTTTTTCCTGATGTAGTCCCTCTGTTTTGCCTTGACTCTGTGAATTACGGAGTTTGGTGGACAGAAATGTTTTGCTAAAGATACATTTACTGCTGTTAACGTTAGCTGCTATCAGCTAGTTAGCCGTTAGCTTACTGAGCCGTGCTGCGAGTATTAGAAGTTTGAAGCACCTGGAGAATGTTGTTGTTTATAAAACGGACAAGCCAAATCAAGCAATCTGATTGGTTCTTAGCCGTGGTATACTGAGCGTATACCACGGGTAGAATTGTAAGTTACTTTTCACAACAACTCAGTATCCCTCCGCGTCTGAGATAAACGCGCGTCGGGCCGAACCACGCCCCTTAGCTGTGATATAATGAGCATATACCACGGCTTGTCGTGAGCTATTGCTTAATTACGCCGCAAGCATTAAAGCTTGATTAGCTGAAAGGTATTCAGGCACAGAGGGAGAAGGATGCTTGCGGCCTTACATGTTGTGGTGACAATGAAATGAAGACAAAAGGAGTGAAGGTCAATTTGAAAGTAAAAGGTGACCTTTTGAGAAGAATGGAGGTCTTTGCATTATTTGACAACAACCTCAACCTGGTCCTTGCATCCATTATCGATGAGCATTCAGGAAAAAGGGTGACCAGACGTTGATTGTCCAGCATCTTGGAATCCTTGATCCCAACCCACAGTAGGTTGTACTTGTCAATGTGTTGAAGCTGATCTACCATGTATGTGGTTGACCTTGCAGCCAAATTAGGCTTAATGCAGCGGTGTTGAAATGTCACTTCATGGTCTATTAACACCAAGCAACTGCACGACAATTCACGCTTTTCTACTCTCTCATGGCAGGGTTATACTGCTTTGGATCGGCGGTTACGTGATTGGCTAAAGCAGACAGTTCTTGTATTGCGTTTATCTAAGGAGTTGATTTTGTTTCAATTGATTTGGTGCAGATGCAGCCTAAGAGCTCTATAATGTGAAGACTGTTTATATGAGCAACTCTTTGCCAAAAACTACAAGAGGAAGAGAAGAACTGGGGAGAGCACGTCAACTGAATATCAAAAGAGTTTAGAGAGTTTTCGGTTACACGAAAATATTTCTCGACAGGCTTCAAGTAAAGCGTTGATGTCAGATTCACCAGTGTCTTGACCAATCGGTGTCCTGTGAGGAGCTAAACGCAGCTACGGGTGTTGTTTAGGTGTGTGTGAGAGTGTGAGGCAACTAAGAGGGACAACACAAAACTTCAAAGGGGATAGAATTGATGCTGCAAGCAATAGCAACAGTTTGAACAAAACTAGAGAGTGTTTCTTAATTGAAAGTGTAGCAAATAACAGAATTGAAGGCTTTTTTTTCGATGGAAAATATGTTCTCTGTGTTCTCTTGGATAAAGGTTATATTTACAGATGGGTTTTCCAATCACCTGCCATGTTTTTCTTTGCCTGACCTTTTCGAAAAACAATTCCAATTGTTCTCTCTTAATAAACCATATGACCTGTCAGGTTAAAACAGAGTAATAACTCTCACTGACAAGCCCTCTACCTAGCCTTAAAAAGGTGATGAAAGACAAACAAGGAAAAGTGTGCAAGAGGCGCATGAAGCCTAAGATGGAGCAACTGTAAATTCAGAAAGGGCCTGTGTCAGCACCTATAGAGCTCATGCACGTGAGTGTTACACAAGCCATGTCTCCAAATGAATGGAGAGGGAAAATAACTCGAGACATTTTCATACTCATACATACATCTGATCTGCAAATACATCAAAGAATCTAACATATGAAAAGTTTAAAACTGAATCCTTTTCAAAACATGCACTAGTCCCAATAGCCGCTTTCACACCAAGTACTTTGCCGTACTTAGTTCCCCCATGGAACTAAGAGCCGATGACGTCACTTCTTCTTCTTCTTCAGCTTTGGGTTTACTGGCAGGCCGCAAACAACTTCACGGCGTATACTGCCACCCGAAGTCCCCGGCCAGAAGTCCCCGGAGTTGGGGACTGGCTTCAGTAGAAGCTGCTGGGACTCCCAGCAGCTTCTACTGAAGCCTTCCGAGTAAATCGCCAGAACGCCGACACCTCCTCATCTCCACCGTTCCACCGTTTTTTTTTTGTGTTGCCATAAGTTATTCTCTCTCCGTTGGTGCGTGGGGGTAATGCTAATGCTAATAATGCTAATGCAAGCAAATACAATGGCGGCTTCAAAAAACTTTTCAGAGTTTTACGGGGCGTGGTTTGCAATTCGCCCAGCCTCTCCCACCTCTCTAGCAGGGACTAAAAAGGGGGGTAAAAGTTCTCTGAACTAAGTTCTCTTTTTGGTGTGAACGCAAAAAGTACGGGTACAAGTACTCCCGTGTGAACGCGCCTAATGACTCAACTTCAACTGCATTTCGTGTTGAAGATAAACATGTTGTCCAATCTTTTAAAAGGGAAACATATTGAAATGAGTATTTGATTCTTCCTGCTGATGAATTCTTGTTTAGCAAATCACTTCGTACTAAGCAAGACAACTGATCTATGTCTGCACACATTTTACGAATTGCGGTAATTCTATATTTTTCCACAGGCTACTTCCTAATGAGCAGATCCTAATGGAAAAAATCCAAACAGTAGATTTTAAAGCCTCTTAAAATTACCTGTGGAAGTCATGTGTGAAAATAAAAAAGGCGAATTCTCGAGGCCAATTCAACGGTGTACATATAATCCCTCTAAATTAGATTTTCCCAACAGTTTGATATGAACTAGAGACGAATACAGAATACTTTAAGCATTGGCTCCAGGCATGCTATCACACAGAAAGCAATAAAATAGGTAGAGTTCTTCAATCTTTTTTTGTCCCTCTTTGCCATCGACTAATTTTCCTCCTATTTCAGGAAGCATTAAGGAACATGCACAAAGCTAGAAGAAGAAGGATTTCAAAGTAAAGGATGTATGTGTTCAGTATTTGTATGCAGCCAGCAAGCATTTCATAGTGTAATCTTTTATCCTGCCTTTCTCTACCCAGTTATCCTCCTCCGCCCTCTGAAATCACAGGTCCCTTTACGTCGCTTTTCCTCAAGATTAAGAAGAGCTATCTTCCGCCGAGCCATCTGCCATATGTTGACACCATGCACAGTAGCTATTAACAGCTGCAAGTCAAATCAGCAGCTGCTTCTATAGGTGTTAGCCACATACCTGTCACCCCGGCACCTCATAATCTTGTCAACATGGGACTTTAGAGTCTTGTAGATAATCTGCCCCTCAGCGACAGATGTCCTGTTATGATACCCAGAAGAGAAGGGCAGGGGATTATAGCGTTATCTCCCGCTTCTCTATTAGTCACATGCAGGTTTCAGCTTTTCTTCAGGAGACAGCACATCATTGGATGCAGGGGGTTTGACTGGTGTCTGACATGTGTGACGATGAAGCTATATAACAGGTTAAATATGGGGAATCAAGCGTAAATGTTTTCTTTTCTTCACTGAAAGTATTCAAGGATTCAGCAATATCTGCTCCTATGTAGCTACATTTTTCTTTGTGTATCAATGCGGCTCTTAGCATCCCTTATTCATGAATATCTCCACATGAATATAAAGATGGAGAGTTCAAGAGGTGTCCTAATGTATGTGCCGCTATGGTGTTTGCAGATGATTCATTTATAAATGTGCACAACAAACCAAACAGTATTCGCTACATTTCTGAACACAGTTTAAAGGGGACCTATCATGCAAAATGCACTTTTGTACGTCTTTTATACATGAATATGTGTCCCCGGTGTTCCAGGGAACTCACCAAGTGTCAGAAAACACAACCCTCTCTATTTTCCTCCATACCCAAATCTCTAAAAAAAAGGGGCTGCAACGGATCTGATAAAAACTGATCCAGATTTGAACACTTTCCTGACGTCAGGAAAGTGGCGCTACGGCTATTGGGCCAACTCCACCAATCAGGAGGAGACAGCCACGGCATTGCCGTTCGAAAGCGCTGGAGACGCTGTAGTACATATGCCAGGCCTGTAGGTGGTGCTGTTGCTCACAGAATCAACCCTTGCAAAAACAGAGCTATAAATTGTCAAATTGAGCGAAATGAGGCATGGCTAAAATGCATGATCTGTTTGGTATTTGAAAAAAAAAAAGTATAAATATGCCTTATATAGGTATGGTCCTACACTATATTATTCAAATATAGCATGATAGGTCCACTTTAAATGTGACTTAAACTAGAACCTGGTTAATGGTGCAAACACTAAATTGTAAAAGTGTTAAACCATTATATTATGCTGTCACAGAAAATAAATAAAACATGTCGTATACAGTTGAAATGTATCAGGAAAACAACTGGAAACTACTTATATTAGTATATACAATTACAACATGAAGTAAACCTGCCGGAGAGCACCTTACAGATAAAGCAGCATCTAGTTTAGGGCGGGACTACCTTATGATTGACACCATGTTGTATGGTTTGCTTGTTGTCTGCGTTTTCTGTAACCCTTTCACAGTGTTTTCAGTTCATTGTAACATCTGGTCTCCTAAAAAGCTTGTTAAGCATTTGGCGTTTACTTCTATTTCCAAAAAACCAAGATGGACACTGCCAAAAACAAAGATGGCGATGGTCCAAATGCAAAACAAAATGGCCGATATCCAAACCGACCCATATGCACTCCTACTCTGGGATAAAATGACAAAGATCAAATGGGTTTGACTCAGCACCTACAGTAGGTTTATTTACACCGAAATCCTTTCAGAACCCCTACGTTTAGTTCCTCTGTAATGTCCTTTATATAAAGTATGTGTCGATGCTATTTATTGTTCTTTTTTATTTCTACACCAACTTTTTCATAGTGTGTGTCAATAAAAGCGCTATGTTCAACACATGGCTTCCTTGAGAACTCCCAATTAATCTGTTTTAATTCTGCATCAGTAATCACACTCACAAAACTGGAAAAGTGCCCGCGCCGGCGGCAGCCAGCTGTGTCTTCAACAGGCATGCAAACATCTGTAAGAACCAGGATCCATATCACTGGTGAGTCTATTTAAGGTAATAGCTTCCCCTGGCACAGGCCATCTGACAGAGCTAATTACGATGAAGTCTCGGATGGGAGGTTTTGCACGCTGCCTGAAAACCCTAAACACAGACAAACAGGCTGTTTTTTTATTATGCTTTTCTTTCTTTGTTTTCTCAAATCACTGTTCCGTTTCTTAAGCACTCCTAACTCCCAAACGGAGGCCTTGCTCATTAATGGGATGGAAGCATTTCAGATTTCTCCTCTTCCTCCTCCTCCTCCTCTTCCTCAGCATGACAGTGTAGGAAGCATTTGATTGACAGGTGAGGCATTTCTGTCGCTGACGTCCCTCCCAGGTGTACCGTCTACTCACCGGGGTGGACACACACACACACACACACACACACACACACACACGGAGGACTGATAAACAATTGGGCACACACTCACCACACACACACTTACGGCCACAGGGGTATTGATGCATTTGCGCCTACCGAAAGACGGCTAGAAATAAGGAGCTGAAATGACAGGGCACTAAAAATATAATGGACAGATTGTTTGTGATATCGGTACAGATATTCACTGTCATCGCTACAAATAAAAAGCGTCGCATATCTATTATTCTTTAATTTAGTTTGTGTATGTGTTTCAGAATATGTCATGTCTTGAAGCTGGAAGTGTTCTGGGACAAACTGACAATATCCCAAAAATAATGTTGGGTTTCTTTCGATAACGAGGAGAAAGTTTGTGAAAGCTTTGAACTTGTTGTTCCCCCAATGCACACAAACAGTGCCAGAACTGAATAGAAATAACAAATAAATAATTGTCATCTTCTTCGAAAAAGATTTTTGATTCTGCAGTGCCAGTAAATCCTATTAGCCATGAGATAAAGAAGTAAACAAAAGGAAAAAAATGAAAAATGAAAAACACTTCCCCTTGGGCCAAATTGCCAAAAAAAATTATATTTGAATACATGAATAAATTCAATACAAAAGCAATCTTTCTCGAACGTCTAGATTACATGGTTATCTGCTCATGGTTTTGGATGTGGAGGACAGTTCTGTAGTTAATCTGCATCGAGAAATACAATTATATTATAGCGTGTACAGAGAGGAGAGTGGAATCGTTTTAACTTTGTGAGACAAAACCGATCACGAGGACTCAAGAGTTGTTGCTTTACAGAGTGTGTTGGGAAAGTAATAACTTCCTTTATAGATTTTGTGTGGATGCACACGGTCGTGAAACATAAGGTTATAAGGTTTGTAGAAGAATATGAGGTCAGGCGGAAAAAAGAAGGCTGAAATGGGATCACAGACAAATAATATACTTGTCAATTGGTGTTTCCTAACCCCCTGCCCCCCAAAGAAAACATATTTTTAGACATAACTTTGTGACTGTTTCCATTAAAAGAAGGCCTTTCAAGCTTTGGACTTCTCCACATGTTGGGTGGGTATAGCCACAAGTTACAATAAAACACCAGTGTGGTTTCTTTATCTACAGATATACGTCTTCGTCATGGATCATCTACTGATGTTTGTTGATTTCTCAAGAACTGCTTATCCAAAAAACGTAATTCTTAACACTGTGGGTCCTCAGCAATACTCCCAATCAAATGAATGTCTTTCAAGACAATCTGAAGAAAGCATTACAGACATCCTACATTAAAGGTAAGATATTTAAGGTCGCTTTCCAAATGTAAGACGAAACAATAAGTCAGAAATGACGCTTTCAACCAACTAATGGAGCTGAGGCTTGAACAGTTAAATACGCTCTTTGTACTTGTGATTTTAGTCGGCCTTCTTTTGTCAATCATTCTGAAACAAAGGACTCATTGTTACAAAAAGTTCAAAACAAAATAAAGCAAATCTCTCAGTTTTTTTTGTGCCTTGCCAGAACAGAAAAGCCTCCTGAAGTCTATCAACTATACGTCAGGGCAATGAGACTTGGCAATTGATCAGTCTAGTGCGCAGATGCATGGGTGCAAATGAACATTTCAAATGGTAATTATAAAATGATATTTGATCACTTGTTTGATGCCTGATTGGGAGATTTGTGCTACAGTATACCATGCACCCAAAGTAAATTATCTTGGACTAAAAATGTAACTGATGTCAGCCAAGTAAGATTCATTTCTATCAGATGTGGTTAGGTTAAGCTGTAGCTAGATCAGCTTTTCTGTCTTTTAAATACACTGATTAAGACCAAGAACTACTACGACTACACTAAGTCATCATTATTTGAATTTTACGATTCTTGTCATACATCAAAGGAGAATACTGCTTGCAGAAACCTTAATGAATAACTCAAATCAAAATGGTAGTATGAGGATTTCAGTCCTCTGTGTGATGGATCAGGACAGACACAATATTAACACTTAATGTATTAATAATATCCTGCTTTATAGTTTGTTACTGTCAATTTAAACATGTATATTTTCTACTTTTTTAATGCTATTTTTTTCTATTTGAGATGTTTGCATTTTGGATTATTTATTTATAGTCTTTTAATTCTCTAATGTACAATGCCTTGTCTTTTTATGCTGCTGCAATGCAAACAACTCCCAAATTGGGATCAATAAAGTACTTCTTATCTTATCTTATCGTATAAGTGTACATGTTTTGTAAAGTTGTACATGTTTTGTTTTAAAATAACTGCCATGTGTGGAATAAACAAATAAATAAAGAAAGAAAGAAAGAAATGAATAAATACATAAATACATAAATAAATGAATAAATAAATCTTAGATTGAGACCCTTGGTCTGGGTCTGAGGTCTGGGTACCATGATGACAGCATTCAGCGAACCAATCAGCTGCATCAAAGCCTCAATCTTCCAGCCACACTGACACGCATCACAAGGCGGTAAACCATCTGTTTCCTCTCTCTCTCTGCGCTCAAACATTGGCAGTGGGCAGAGGTATGATTTCGCAAAGAGAGCAGTTTTGTTCTTTTTAGACACCCACTGTTTTTCTCTTTCATTGGCCACTCTGGCAGCCGGCTGAGATTGGTAATTGAATTAGTGCGCTGGGGACATCCTGGTTTATTGCTTCTGTTAGAAAGTATATCCTGCAGACATTCCTGCAGTACGGTGTGCAGTCCAGACGAGGGAAAAGTGTCCAAAACATTTCAAAATAAGAGATTATGATCAAACACATGATGTTGAAATGAAGTTGATTAGCTTAATGACCAGCATTACTGTTTTTTTAGCGAGGCATTGCTGTATCTTAACCAAAAAGGGTAATGAGATGCTCTTTGACCTATAAAGGTAGCAGTGGAACAATGCCTAATCGGGTCTCAATTTAAAATCCCACTACTCAAAGCTTAGGTCTAAGAAAGGAAAGGCCATACTGTGTCGGTTATACAAAGGCTTCTTGATAAATTATCATTTTAAGTTCATTTACTTTTTAGATTCATTCGGTGCTATTATGGCCTTTTTTAATAGCTTGTTTACTCAAAATATTCACTTTAGGAGGTATATTGTATTTGATAATTGAAATATATAACCCAAATTAAGTATACACTGAAAAAACAGAAACGTTGACTTTAATTAAATGTATTATCTCAACGAAAACACACAACTGTATCAGGCTAGTTGAAAGCTATGACAATACGTTTAACCTAATATTCTTTATTTAAACATAATAGTAATGCTTTCAACTGACCTACTACAGTTATGTGATGATCTATTGACATAATACATTCAATTAAAGTCAACGGTTCAGTTTTTTCAGTGTATTTTGAAAACATATACCCCTCAAATCAGATCCTTATCTTACCATAAAAGAAACAAAACACTCACAGAAAGAGATGAGAGAGTCTTGAGAGTTATTCCATGACATTAATCAAGCTGCTATAGTTTCCAGCTCCTTGACGCACACCGACCTCAAATAACCAGAAGAATTTTCAATTGCGTGTATTCCAAAATTAGCATAGAGATACGATTATACGCATGTCAAAGTAGGTGTTTTAAAGTTGTGGAAATCTGCTTCGGTGAGTTCTTAGAATTACATTTCATCATAGTAGATTTCACGCATGAGAGCTCTGGAAATGTCATTCTGTCCGGCAATGGCATCAGACCATATTGTCAAAGTTGTCAAATTGGGTATTACATCTTAATGTACAGCAGCCTACGAGAATGATGATATTGTAAAACCTTTCAAAGAGTGCCTCGGAGTTAAATTAAATTGAATAATTACATTCCTTTTAATGGGTTATGGTTGATTTATTATTAGTCTTCCCCACCTGTGCTCTGTCATTTTTGTCAGGCTGATTCACCGCTAATTAATCACATCAAATCCGTCCTGTACCGGCAGCAGCTGCATCACTCACCGACTGAAGAGACAGAGAGGTCAGAACCGCTACCATCTGGTTCCTTTCCAGAAAACACTGCATGACTCTCGGACAAAATGTACATGTGTGATGACAAACAAGTGCCCCAGACCCCTCGACAGTTATCCATTTCATCACACTTGTCAGACAGCTAATCCAACCTCTGTTTACATGAATCAGCTGCATGACAGAAATCTGAAGGTACCGACATCTGCTTCAGACAGGGATTTGCTGCAATTCCCAGGGTGCCTTTTGATGTGAAAACTCCAGAAAGTAAAGAGCGTCATGTTGACATCGCTAAACCAAGAGACAGATGATGTAACATTTGGCTGGATTGCATGATGTTGTATTAATGCCACAGTTGGTATAAAGTATTTCTTATTTTTGCAGGTTACCACTAAACTATAACAGTTAACGCATCTTGTGCATCAGTCAATCCTCACAGTAAATACAGAGCTGAATCCCAGATCAAATGCACCCTAAAGGCTCTTTGAGCATGTTTTCTCTCAGCGATTGTGCTGTTATGTTAAATGTTTGTTGTTCATGTATTGTGTATTGACATTTGTCTATGTTAATGTTACACATGGAGCTGCTGTGATGCAAGTCACATTTCAGACTTGATCTAACCATTGAAGTATTATCGTATCGTATCGTAAAATGATTGTGGTGAATAGTTTTCACTGACTTTAATGCCGTCTTTTCCTCAGAGCCCCTAAAGTCCCTTAAGGTGTTGTTCTTTTTTCTTTTATTCTGTGCAATTTGTATCCATATAATACTAATAAATAGCTTATTAAGATATCATCATGTAGGGAAAAAGTGATCGTCTTAGTTATTACTTGGTGGATAAGCTATTATCTATTGTAAACAAGTTATTATCTTGTGGGAGTCCTTTATTATCTTTTGCAAACAAACATTTCTTTAGTGCAAACAATATATTGTTGTGCAAAATAAGTTATTATTTTATTAGAACAACTTATTATCTTGAGGGAGAAATAAAACATCTAGTGTATGAAAGTTATTTACTTTAAAACAAGTTATTATCTTTAGGGAACAAGTGACTATCTAGTGCAAACAAGTTATTATCTTTAGGGAAGTGAATATATATTGCAAACAAGTTATTATCTTGTGTGATAAAGTATTTATCATGAAGAAACAAGTTATATTATTGTTCAAAACAAGGCATTATCTGGAGGAAACAATGTAAAATATTGAGGGAACAATGTTATTATCTTTAGGGAACATGCAAATATCTAGTGTAAACAAGTTATCCTCTTGTGGAAACAATGTATTATGGCGAGGGAACAATGTATTATCTGGTGCAAATAAATGATTACCTTGTGTAAAAAAACACATTATCTTGTGGGAACCATTTATTATATTCTATAAAATTAGGGCTGTCAGTCGATTAAAATATTTAATCGCGATTAATCGCATGATGTCCATAGTTAATCGCGATTAATCGCAAATTAATTTTTTTATCTGTTCTAAATGTACCTTAGAGGAATATTTTTCAAGTTTTTAATACTCTTATCAACATATGAGTGGACAAATATGCTTTATGCAAATGTTTGTTTATTATCATTGGAGCAATGACAAATATTCTCCTGAATATTCTCAACACAACAACCTGGAACCTCTCTCTCTCTCTTACACTCTCTCCCAACCCGGTGTACTTCTCTGCACTGAGCCAGTTGCTCAAACAGACAAGCCTGTTTACAGTTGTCGGCGAAATGCCGCTCCTCTGTCTTCATAACAGTCAAAGCATGAGACTGAAGTTCCCACTGTGGGTCAAAATAATGCGCTGTGATGTGCAGTCGACACGTTGGATGCGATCCAAATTATCTAACGCAGCCCCTCGTCCTCCACAATGTTAAGCTGTAGCCACCCATTTAGCTATCGCTGTTGTTGTCCAGGCGTCTCCCCGGCAACTTTCAAGCGCAAGCGAGCGGCAGGAGCGGGGCTGTCAGCATCAGCTGTTTGCTTGGCTTGCTGTTTAAAACACCTTTTTTTGTATCCATATCTCTCGCTAGAATCTCCATCAAGCCTTTGGGCTCTGAAACTACGGGGCGGGCCGAGGACAAATACACATGCGTTAATCGCACGTTAAAATAATTAGTGGCGTTAAAAATATATATTATTAATTATTAACGCGTTAACTTGACAGCCCTATATAAAATATTATCTTGTGCAAACAAGTAATATCCTTGTGCCAAACAAATTATTATCTTTAGGGATCGGTTTATTATCTTGGGGGAACAACATGTTATCTTTTGGAGAAAACATGTATTATATTGAGGGAACAACTTATCTTAAGGGAACAAGTGAAAATCTAGTGAAAACAAGTTATTACATTGTGTGATGATGTATTTATTTTGTAGACACAAGTTATATTCCCTTTACAAAAGAAGTTATTATCTTGAGGGAACAATATGTTATCTTGATGGAAAAACGTGTTAACTTGAGGGAACAATATGTTGTGGGAACAATGTATTATATTGAGGGAACAGTTGTATTATAGTCAGGGAACATGTATTTTCTTCTGGTAAAAAACATATTATCTTGTGCCAACAACTTAAAAAGTCAAATTGAGGTTTTTGTATCAAAAGTTGCTATCAGAGGTACAAATGACATCTACCTGACAGTAAAATATGTACGAGTTCTCAGTTTGCTGTTTTACACAGACAAGCTGCCACTGTTGTTAACTGGCAGCATGTCTGTGTGTAAAAGTTAGTATTTGGCTTATGAGCAACTTCCCTGAGGCATAGGGTCATGAAACACGCTTCAAATCTTTCCTGAGCAGCTTCCAGTAAATAAGCAGTAGGAGTTTAGTGTTTTGCTTCAGGGCATTTGGGATTTGGCTGTTGAAATAAACACACAGCTGCAGAAATCGAAGCTGTGATATTATGCTTTTGGAACTAGGCTTTGTCCTCTTGGTTTACGTTGAGTGTTTTGCCTACACGTCAAGCTTGTCATTTAGATAGAACGTCATGGCATCAAGATCTTCTGTGTACGCCAGGTGTATGGCAAGCCGATTTAGCTTTTCTTCATTTCTGGAGGATATCAAAAAATCTATTCTTACTAGTCGAAATGCCAATTGTTGATATCAGAAATACAATTGGAAAAAAATCATTTTTTTACTTCAGGATATCATTGAAACTGTAACATTACATACATTGTAACTAGTTATAAATAAAAATTGAATTATAACTAGTAACAATTGTATTCCTGATATCAGAAAAATGATTTGTAACTAGTTCAAATTGTATTTCTGATATCAACAATTGGCATTTCGACTAGTTGAAATTGAATTCTTGATATCAGAAATTGGTATTTTTAATAGTTCAAATGTAATTGTAACTATAGTAACAATTGAATGACTGATATCAGAAATTGGCATTTGAACTTCAAATTCCAACTCCCATTGAAATGAATGAGAAAAACGATTCAAATCTCATTAGTTAAAATCGCATTTCTGATATCGAGAATACACATTACAACTAGTTACAATTGAATTTCTGATATCAAGAATTTGCATTCTAACTAGTTAAAATTCAATTTTTATATATCAGAAATAACCATTATTACTAGTGAGAATTGATTTTTTTGATATCCTCCAGAAATGAATAAAAGCTCAATCGGCTTGCCTTACAGCTGAGGCAATGGGGATGACTGATTGGTTGGTGAAACTGCAAACATACTACAAAATGTATAGTAACACACATTCACAAGAGCACACCTTTCCACCTGACATCTGTAGGCATGCCATTCTGGTCTAAACGCTGTGATTTGTCCTTTCACTTTGTCTTCAGTGCTATCGATTGTTACTCTCCAACAAGAGTGGATTCACTGGTGCAGTTGAAAGATTTCTTTCTTAGCTCTCATGTATTTTTGAAGGCTGGACATCTGATGGGTTGTTGCAGGTGGACGGAGGGGGGAATTCTCTCCACTTTGTTCTAATATCTATCTATTTCTCTTACTGTCAAACTCTCCCTCAAGGCCCCTTTTTCTGGCAGATTTCTCCCTTCAACATCTTGTCAGTGAGGTGATCACCATCTCCTCGAATACTGAAGGACAGTTGAGAAGAACAGATGGGACGGAAGAGATTTGAACGGACATAAATGGAAATGAAATGAAAAGAACAAACTGTACTCGAGTCAAACGTGGAAGGAGATGTTCTCTGACAGATTAACCAAGGAAATAGCTACCCTTTAGGATTTAAGAGAAATATTATAGGCATGTTTAAGCAAAGAAAGCAACTGTCCTACTGTTCTGTTGAAGAGAACATTAAACACACAGTACAGCTGAGGCTGATGGCCTTGACTCTGTGTCATATCCAAAGCATTTGACAAATTAAACTTTAGAACGGCTCGATTAAAAGTCAGGGGATCGACAAAGTGATTACAATTCATCGTGAGAGGGACATGAATATCTGAACCAAATGTCATGGCAACAGTTACAGAGCCATTTAAGTCACACACATATCAAGATGATGGTGATCCTGGAAGAAAACTCATTACAAAGTTATAAGGATTCATCCTGTGGTATCGATGAATATGTTATAACTAGTGCTGTCAATCGAAGAAGGAAAACAAATGTGTTAATCATAACAAATATCTGGGATTAATCATTATTAATTACAAGATTTAAACACCAATATTTACTTGTATTTTGGAGACAAATACAGAAAATGCATGACTAACTGGTGAGAGAAATCCGAGTTAAAAAAACCCACTTTATTATAGCATGATTTCTGAATAATTGGCAAAACACTGCACTGTATCTGATCCTTCACTGTTGACCCTTTCCTCTATCTCTCACTCCTGTGTAACTTCAAGAAACTGTCACAATGTTCGACAAAATGCCTTTCCTTCGTTCTCTTCACACCTAAAGCGAATGGTTTCAGTTGTTTGCGAGGTAGTGATGGTTCATACTGATGTCCAGTGGTCTCCAGTCAGTGTAATACACGTAGCTTGTGCCAGTTTCTCTGCTATCTTTGCTTTATCACTGCCATGCGATTCATGGCAACCTTGAGCACTGGAAATTACGGGAGCAACTTTGGGTCAAACTTGGTCATTTGATTCAATTTCATTAATATTTGTTTCAACGGGTTAAGGTTAACAGATGATTCACAAACATTAATGTGTTAACAGTCCCAGTTACATAACACGTTAACAATATGGTGACACTGAAAGAAAAGTCAGGGAATAATCAAAGCCCTTAGGGTTCATCCTCTGGAGATCATCAATGTCTGTACACATTTACATAGGAATCTGTCCAACAGTTGTAAAGATAGCTCAGTCTGGATCAAAGTAGTGGAATATTTCACTAAACATGAGGGGAAACAATGAAAAGCCCACAGTAATCTGCTGTTAGCATGCTTGCTAAACAGTTTCTTATCTACACCTACATATAACTAACCTGGTGTGCTACTAATTTGTATATGGAGTAATGGTGACATCCATTCATTTCTCATTCATCATTCAAGACCTTAAAAACCAACCTGCAAAAGAATCATCCTCAAAGCTACAAATGTACAAACGACCACCATTCTACACATTTGCAAAACATTCCTTTATTATAAATAAATCTCCTTTTTGTATAAAAAAACTGGCATGCTTCAACCATGGCATTTTACAGGTTCACAACCCAAGGCTACAACCCGGTTAGCCAAGACAGCAGGAGGAAACACACTCATCTCATTATGCAAGGGCGATCCATCGGACAACGGTGAGACAAGAATGAAAAAATCGTCACAACCACAAAAATACTTACAAGTAGAGAATAACAACAAACATGTTTGAGTCTCATAGATTTTTCTTACATTTCTCTTTTTAAATATCTTTTAAAATGGAATCTGTTAAATCTCTCTCCCAGCCTGCCCTTTTAGATATAATGTCTACATGGTCTGAGTTTTTTTCTTTTATGATTTTTATGATTTTTTTTTGTCTACGTTTTAATAGTTACTCTGTCCACCACAGTGTCCTATGGTATGGCATATCTTTTTTCATTTTTTTTCAGAACAGGTACGTTCATGGTAGGACCAATGAGCTGTGAGCAGCGAGGAAGCAGGCACACTGACTGGCTGTTTTTTGTGGTCCCACCTCTCTGTGGCGTGATGCGGAACAATACAAAATGTCTCATGCTTGGATTCCATTGGGCGCTCAGTCTGTCCGTCAGTTCTCCGGCCAAGAACCACGGCTCCTTCTTGGCGCTGCCTCGGGACACGCCCCCTTCTCCTTGTCCAATCCCTTTCCGTCATATCCTCTGTGGTCCCTTCAAATGGCATGATTGCTGTAGCTGACATATGTCGTCTTAGTTGATGAAGCTGCGTGAATTTGAAAAGGGTGGACGATGGAGCGGAGATGGGGCGAATCAGGGGGGGGGGGGGAAGAGAATGAAAGAGAAGCGACAGATTGGATGTGTGGAAGGGGAAAAGGAGAGAAGAAGGGGCAGTTGAGAGCAGATTTGGCTACAGATGGTCACGAAACAGTTTCACATCCACCTGAGTAGTCGGGGCTTTTTGTCAAACCCATTACGTCCTGTGTCCCCTCAAGCGCTCCGTGGTAAATGTCAATGTTTTTGGAGCAAAGTCAGGCTTCTAACTGCACCTTTTTTTATACTCTGCTGCTTTCATACAACCCATTTTATATAACTTTCTTTCACTCAGGTTTCTTCCGCCATCACACTGCTGGAATAATGGGAAAAAGGTCCTTGATGAAAAATAAATATGTAAGAAATGTGTGGTGCAGCCTTGAAAATTGCCCAAAGCTTGTCATAATATTTTCTGAAGAGTGCTCTTAAGCAAATGTCAGGTACCAAAAAAAGTAGAGACTCTTAAACTTTCTACTCATACCCGTAGGAAAATATAAAATGTTGCTTTGACCATATGGCATTCATTTGCAATTTCTCTGTAAAGTTAAGCATGTAGGGAGAAGTATTGGCTTCATGAATGAACTGTGACCCGCTTCCTTCAATGATGTTAATAAAGTGCTGACGGGGAAATGCAGGTCTGAAAATCATTACACTCTTGCATGCAGTGTTCACGAGCTGCAAAGAAACACATGCACAGCAATGCTGACATGTACATGTGTTCATAGAGACGCATGTATGAAGCACACATGACTATTGACAGAAACACCAAAGGACACACAAATCCATGGTGGCCATTTGATAGAGGCTCACTCACTGAGGCACACGTGCACATTCACATGCACTCCCGTCATTTCATCTGCAGATTGCTGACACAGGAGAAGCAGCCCATCACAGAGTGGAGCTTTGAAGTGAATATAACAATGCTTCACTGTCAAAACCCGGGGAAGACACACTGTTATTTGAAATCTGTCACTGTTGCAGTTGTTTCTGTCATGCAGAAAATGAAGGCGTGAAATTATTTTTTAAGTCAAACTCAAACTTCATGCAGGCTGTACATCGGAGCAGAGATGCACACAAGCAGGGTGATGTGCTTGTTTATGTATGGTAGTGGGAGAAGTACTGAGATGCTTTATTTGAGTGAAAGTCACAATAGATTAATGTTAAAATACTCAAAGTAAAAGTACTGCATTCAAAATCTGATTAAAGTATTATTGGCACAATGAATTCGATGAATTCGATTTTTCTGCACTGATTTTTGACTTTGGGTGAATACTGTAAAACACTTTCTGATATTGACTTTGTGTTTGATTGCTGCACCACCAGTTTCCTCTTTGTTTGGCCCAGTTTTTACATTATGTTACAAAAATGATTGACTTTTTTAAATATATTTGACCATTTTACTTTTTTGTACCTTGTTCTGGAAAGTAATGATGTCAAACAAATGTTACAGACATTATTTCCTTTTCCCAATTGCTCCAATAAAATCTAGTAGTAGTATAAAGTAGCATTAAATGGAAAAATGTATTTATTTCTATATTTGTATCGCAGCAGGTACATCTACGCATTACAGAAGCAAAGGTATAGAACAGCTAAAAGGCAAAAAGAAAAGAGTATAATGATAAATAAAAAAGCAAGCACAGGTTCCTACAAATATATAATTGAATAAGCAAAAACAAAATAATTAGTAGCAGTATTTTAAAGTGATTATATAAAAGTATTGAAGGAGCCGGTTTTGTTAACAAATTGTAAATACATTGTAAAGTAATAAGTGTGAGTTGCATAAAAGCACTGTTATTCCACAACAGTTTTTATATGTACAAGCACAAATACTCAAGTAGTACTTCAATATTGTACTTAAATACAGTCCTTGAGTAAATGTTACTTTCTACCACTGAATATGTCTGTTTGAGTACATGTATGCTTTATTTGTGTCGTTATCTTTAGTCCCTTCAAATGTATTGAAACTGTAACTGTACTGAAAACACTGACTCTAATACAATGTATTATGTCAACAAATTACACATTATTGTATTAGGTGGGTTCAATGCAATAATATGAAGTTTAAATATTAGGTTCAACTTAATATTATTGCTTTTACTAACCTAGTACAATTATGTAAAATGTGTTGACTTAATACCGTTAATTAAAGTCAACGTTCCAGTTTTTGTCCGGTGGATTTCAGCGGGTCTGATGATATATCTTTATGAAATATTTTATATGTGTAGGTAGAAAACGTCCGTGTTCTCTTACTCACTGTTGGTCTCCATGCTCTCACACAGCTCCGTCTTCACCTCTCCGTTGGGCCGGTCTCCTCCCTTCTGGCCCAGCTTCCCCGTCATGGTGGCAGCTGTCACAATGGCCTGCATCGTTCAGACATCCATTAACAGGAAGTGAAGACTACCACAAAAACTCGAAATCTCGCCAAGTATATTTGTCTAATATCTAGCCGTAAATCGGTTAGCGACCCGGCTAACTTAGACTTTGATCTTTCTTCATTGATTTTTGAGTTTGGGTGAATACTGTAAAACACTTTCTGACATTGACTCTGTCTGTTGATTGCTGCATCACAAGTTTCCTCTTTTTTTGGCCCAGTTCTTTTACATTATGTTACAAAAATGATTGACTTTTTGAAATATATTTGAAAATGTACTTTTTTTAAATCCACCCTAACAGGAAGTTCAGACTACCACACAAACTTAAAATGTTGCCATGTATATTTGTCTAATATCTAGTCAGAATATGTCTGTACACTGGATATAAGACCTAATAACTTAAGAAGTAACAATTCAGTGAGATATAGGGCCCTGGTTTTAGACAATGCATCTTAAAGGGGACCTATCATGCAAAATGCACTTTTGTACGTCTGTTATACATGAATATGTGTCCCCGGTGTTCCAGGGAACTCACCAAGTGTCAGAAAACACAACCCTCTCTATTTTCCTCCATACCCAAATCTCTAAAAAAGGGGCTGCAACGGATCTGATAAAAACTGATCCAGATTTGAACACTGTCCTAACGTCAGGACGGTGGCGCTACGGCTATTGGGCCAACTCCACCAATCAGGAGGAGACAGCCACGGCCATTGCCGTTCGAAAGCGCTGGAGACGCTGTAGTACATATGCCAGGCCTCTAGATGGTGCTGTTGCTCACAGAATCAACCCTTGCAAAAACAGAGCTAACATTTTTCAAATTGAGCGAAATGAGGCATGGCTAAAATGCATGATCTGTTTGGTATTTTGAAAAAAAATAAGTATAAATATGCCTTATATAGGTATGGTCCTACACTATATTATTCAAATATAGCATGATAGGTCCACTTTAAGTATCTTGAGAACATCTTATTTTGATTTCAGATTTTAGTTTTGTTTAAATTTTTATTGGAAAATCACCAACTAACATCAGAAAACAGAACACTTTTGCGCATTAGTTGCTTATTTTATAACACAACATTTCCTGATTCTGGTAAAAAAATTGTTCAAAAATAAGTTTTCCCAGCTAATTACAAGATTTGATTCATCTAAACATCCCATCTTGTGTCAACAACTCTTACCAAGCACATTTCCACTTGTTCTATTGACATATTTTTCACTCATTATAAGTTCAAATTAGTTTTTTACTTGTTTTCGAGCAGCATTTTGTCCAGTGTGGCTTGGCTTCCTTGTGTTTTATTCCACATTTGACTTAAATAACATCTGTCAAAATATGAAGAGTATTTCAGCTCACCTTAAAGCTGCGTTTCCGTTTGGGTACGTTCTGCTCGGGGTGGAAGAGGATGATGTAGACTTTGGGCATGTAGAGCATCCCCAGAGACACTGAGGCAGACAGGCTGAGAGAGATGGTCAGGGTGGTGGTTTGGATATACATCTAAGAGAGAGACACACAGAGAGAAGTTAGTTATCACATTTAAAGTTGTCGGAGAGTCTGTGTAACGTGTGATGAGGGATAGACAGATGGGACGAGGGAGAACACAGGAAGTAAATGAAGGTCTAACAAGAGAGGAATTAGCAGCACATGTGTGTCGTGACAGCTGAAGTGACACACAGGCAGGTAGATCAAATGCTATATGAAAGCATGGCGGCAGTGAAGTTGCCTAATTGCGCGTCTTCTGCAGAGCTTGTCTCTTAGTCAAAGAATGTGAAATTGTTCTTAGCATTTATTTGGCAGGCTAAAAACTCCATATGGGTTTATCATGTTAGTAGAAAGTGACGGAAATGACACTAAATTGACTTTCAGATTTTCCTGAAAGTTTGGATGACGTCTGGCTTACATTAGGATATACTTCTGGGATATACTTTATTTTCCAGAGATTGAGATGTGAGTTTTGTTCACCTCCAACAACCTGTGAGTTGAATGACTTTGGTTGCATTGTAAAACAGTCAGTTTATGTCCTGTAAAGTGGACTATGGCACAAGTAAGAGGGTATGATAAGTGGACTGAAAGACAAGACAAGATATGATGATAGGCAGGATTTTTTAAACTAGTATAATACATTTAGGAAGCAACTTTCAAAAACAGGTGTTACAAAGTGCTTCACAAGACAACAACAACAGATGAATAAAACCAAAGTCAGAACAGTAAGGTAATAGTTCAATAGAACATAAAGGAATATATCAATACATTAAGATTAAAGCGATTAAATAAGATGGATAATTGTGTGTAAAAACTGTATACACACTGCAGAGCTTACACCACCCATATACAATACGTAAAACAATAAATCCCATTTACTTCAATGTAAAGTCCTTTGTTACCCTTTGCACACACATCCCCAAACAGTAGACCAATCACAACAGAGCCGAACAGCTAACCAATCAGAGCAGACTGGGCTCTGGTTTCAGACAGAGGGTGAAAAGAGGTTTTTGAACATTACATTACATTTCATTTAGCTGACGCTTTTATCCAAAGCGACTTACATTAAAGCATGGAGACATGTCACAGTAGAGACACTAAATACTGATATGAACCTGAACATTAGCATAATATGTCCTTTTTAATGCTTATTAATTATATTGGCATCAACATTCTGAGCAGTTAGGGTACTGTAGGTACGTTGCTTCTTTTGTAGGAATACGAGTAGTTGCAATATCAATCAAGCGTAGAAAAAAATAAAGGCATGTGTGGCCTATATTGCCTACATTCACTACACTGAATTAGACTGAACACATTGATTCTGCCAAGTAAGTTTGAGGGCAGTTATGATGAAACAAGACGACTGTCAAGCACACAACACACGCACTGCACACAAGACACACACACACACACACACACACACACACACACACACACACACACACACACACACACACACACACACACACACTGCAGAGGGCTGAGCTCCAGTCCTGGGGTCCTTAGTGAGTTTCTCAGAGGAGTTTGGAGGAGGAGGAAGTGACACAGCTGACAGGCTCTGAAGAGAGGGAGCTTATCAAGAGAGAAGTGTCTGCCGTACATACAGTACAGGGAGACAGAGGGAGGAGGGCGGGAGGAGATGGATGGATTTATGGGTAAGACTAGTAGAAATGAGAGGACGGAGCCACGAAGGAAGAGTTGCAGAGAGGCAAGGGGGGAGGATTGATGGGCTGGGACAAGTGAGCAAAAGAGAAGATGAGAGCAATTTGTAGAGAGAGAGAGAGAGAGAGAGAGAGAGAGAGAGAGAGAGAGAGAACTGATAGGTCGGCTCTTCGTTGTCAGACGGTAACTACTGCCTGAAAAGAGAGTACAGCTGTTTCTGAAAATCACAAGCTGTACTGTTCTGTAGGCTAATTCTTTAAGTGTGAATCTATACGCCCACCCTTTGTCCTCATGTGTCATTTTGACCCCACTTTAAACCTCAAGAAAAATTATCATATTCCAATTTCTTACCAAAATGTATGTTTCTGGTGCTTAACAGTAGGTGTCTTTGTTGACTACCTCAATAACCATTTAAATAAAACATTACCGCAACCTTTCCCCCCACAGACCCCAGACAGAATTCCTATTATGTGACTATCCAAAGATATAAATCACCATAAAATCTCACTGATTTAAATAAAATGTTAAAGTAAGATCTTTTTGCTGTTGTTAAAGGTGGGGTAGGTAATTTTGGAGAAACCAGCTCGAGTGCGCTAGAATTTGAAAATACACAACCGGAAAAAATCTCCCACTTCCTTACAGAGCCCCTCCTCCAACACACACGAACGCGCACATGACCAATGAGGGCACGAGATAAGTTTGTGCACAGATGGAAGGCTGACAGGCAGGTAGGCCATCCAATCATTTTAGCCGGCCCGTACTTTTTACAGTACCACGGCTTCCACAGATGATGGATTTTTTGTCAATGCACTTAAGATATTCATTGCTATCGGGATGTTAAGAGCATTCCATGGAATATAACAAAAAGGGTATCTCGAGCCGGTTTCTCAAACTTACCTACCCCACCTTTAAAGGACCAACATTATTTCCAAGTACAATGTTGGCATTTCAACTAAAACGGAGCCTTTTTTGTCAGCTCAGATTTGTATTTAAACTGTAGTATGTGCTCATGTTGGTGTATAGGCAAAATATGCTGAATGAAAGGCAGACATTTCCTATCAATAAAATCATTTTTGATCCTAAATATGTTTGTTTCTTCTATTCTAAGGTCACGTTGTTCTGTTATCTTACATATTACACTACAGTAAAAAAACATCTTATTGATATCTACTTTCTCTTGTATTAGTAAGTAGTTAACCTCCCAACCCTTGATTTGATCCACCACTGTTGGCATAATTTTCAAGTATGAATTTCTCATTTAGGACACAGAGTATGTGGAGCTGTATTCGGCCCACGGGTCTTGAGTTCGACATGCAGCAAACTCCCTCTTATCAAACAGCAGTAGGCCGCTGATAGTCGCTTCCATTACATCACACACACACACACACACACACACACACACACACACACACACACACACACACACACACACACACACACACAATACTGTCCTCCATGTGGCTCAGATAGCAGCTCAGAATGTGTGCATCAGAAAAGAGCGCTGTATTATCCCCAAAAGTCCCACTCTGAAAGTAGATGATTAGCTACGGATGGCTGCATACAATATGTTCCCTTAAGGTCTAGGACATTTACAGACGGAGAATCTCTGGTCCGTGAGAGGAAGAGATTCAACAAGAGGAACAGAGGAAGTAGAGTGATGCCTGATGTGGTTTTAACACCTGGGAGAAAATAAAAACGATACAAGATAGGATAGAGAGAGAAATATAGAACCAAAAAAGTTCGCTAGATTCTGTGGACAAATATTTAGTTTTAGGGTTAGTCCTAATCAGAAGGTTAAAGTAAGTTATGCTTCGAGTATAAGTTGTTCAGTGTCAGTGACTAATATTGTCCAGGTAACCTAAAGAAAACTAAAATATTGTATTTTTCTACTGTATATCTTTTGGTCGTTTTGTATGCAATTTGTCTTATTTGTGTCTACAGAAAAGGTCCACTGTGGCTAAGCCTCATCTTATATTGAACATATTTACAAAAAACACGACCAAGTTACATTTTATTCTTTAAATCTTGCATCCACAATGGTCACAAAACATGTTGCCCCCCCCTCAGACCCAGCAGGCCACACACAGGTCAATCTGCTGTGGAAATGGTATTTGTTAAAGGGTTTATTCTTAGTCTGGATGGAGTCACAGCACACAAAGCATACATGGAGGCACTTTGATGATCCCTAACAACTCGGACTGTTTTGATTGGAGGATGAGCGTAGCAGGGTTCATGCGAAAGAGATGCGTTTGGGTGTCAGCGAGGTGTCGACTTTATCAATCATTCTAAACTCTTTATCTGAATCCGAGCTACTGAAATGTCCAAACTAGCTACCAATTAAGATGATCCACGGCATGGAGGTGGATGTTACAGGTCAGTTACCGAGCTCAATATATTATTCACAGGGCAATATGAGAGTCATCTGTTTCGGCAGTAAGCATTACCATTTAATAAGTGGTTAGTGTTGAATAGCTGTAGAAGAATGTGACTCGTGGGAGACAGGCAGGCCACCATCATGGAGTTAATATAAGTGTCGAGCAGCTGAGGCATGACAGCCAATATTGAAAAGTACTCTGGGTTGGCTGTGCTTCACTATAATGACACTGTGAATAGAAAGAAACACTACAATAGAAGCCAATTAACTAAATGAGACAATTTCTACTCGCTGATATGAAGAGAAAGAGACATATCTGCAGACATTAAGTGAAGACCTAAAACATATGTTGGACAAATGGAGAATGGAAATGTAATGGTATTTTATCAACGGAGATAAAAAGGAAGCATTGAAGTATTTTATTAAGCGTTTAAAGAATTCAACTAACTCTCATTATGGCTTCACTCAAATAAACGTCCAACGCCAATGTGTGCTGCAACAAAATGCACGATTGAAATGGAGGAAATGGAGAAAAATAACCATGAGATTCAAATTTCATATCTTTGATAAAAGATGGGACAAATTGGTTAATTATAGGACAGAAAACATGTATAAGGATCGGGTGATAAGATCTGACAATTAATGTACATATGAGTATTAATGTTGCACCTAATATGTTGTGATGGCCCCAGCCACACAGGGTAAACCAACTACACTGCATCCTCCTCTTCAGTAGTTTTGCTTCAGTGCAGCTACAATAAAACATGCCAATTAACACCACACATTTGCTTTGAATGGTAAACTCTTTATTTGATTATAATCTGACATTACTTCAAACATTTTAGCACAGCTAACACAAGTATTTGTTTGTATTAATTACTTTCTTTGTCTCTTGAGTTACCATGTCCATTGGGGGAGGTTACTTCCTGGTTCAGCAAAGGGCGTGGCCGAGGACTCATAAATACTGCAAGGAGCCAATTGGGACAGATTGGGACAAACCACCTGCTTCCATGTCAAAGGGGGGATTTGGGTTTTGTCAGTGACCTTTGTGTATGATGTGACTATTAATTATCCCTTGGGTTCAACTTGGTTTGGCCAAGCCACTATATAGGTTCCTTGGTTTTTCATTGTGGAAGGTCAGTTTTGTTATCACCTGTTATGTTTCTTTGAGGTATTTTCTGTTGACCTCTTTTATAGGCCTAGTTATTGTATGATGTTTTTTGTGGACTTTTGGGTAAATAAAAATCCTAGTTTATTTAAACCACTCCTGTGTCCTGTTGCCTTACTGCTTGGTCCCTGACATATGTGTACGCTACACCTTATAAGTACATTTCAATTTGTGGGTTTTTTTCATCCTGATTTTTCGATTGTTATGTAGTTTATTTATGTGCCTTGATGTTGTTATGTATGCTTTGTAATGAAATGATTTCTTAAAAAGTACTCAAAAGTAGTTTCATTGTGACAGAACATCTGCACTTCGCTCTTTGCACTGAAAAAGCTGTGAGTGTGCATGAAGTTGAACTCATGTTGAACCCTCTGCTATCGCTGAGTCGGCGATGTCTCCCACCAGACGTCACTCCGCTCGTCGTTTGTCTCCCATTTCTCAAATGATATAAATGACTGCTGGCTGAAGAAGTTAAATGAGAAAGCATGACGTCTCTTATTCCCAAAGGCTTCTCCTTACATCTTCACCCTTTCCCTCCTCTTTGCCCCTTCTCTCTGGCTGGCACTCAAACTATCAACGTCAGCCCTCCTTTTTTATAATGTCCTCTATATCCGAAACTTTTCTGATAGTGACTCATGAATTTGCTATTTTACTGTCTCCATATACTTTTGTATCTCAGTACAGCTAAGTTAACATACTACGAAACTTTAATGATGAAGATGAGTTTGATTGGTTTCCGTTTAATGACCTTAAAAACAAAAAAAGTGACTCTACAGGCAGCCTGAGGGTCCTTAGCTAACTTCTCAGATCCTTTCAGTGTGTGTGTGTGTGTGTGTGTGTGTGTGTGTGTGTGTGTGTGTGTGTGTGTGTGTGTGTGTGTGTGTGTGTGTGTGTGTGTGTTTTTCTAATTGACACCACCTGTGTCTGTCCCCTCACACCATGGGACCACTCAGCATTTTAATCATCTGAGCCATGGGAGGGTGAGGTTTTATTTTTAGGAATTTTTTCTTTTTTTAAACGGGCGAATGGCCAAAACAGTTCTTACCGCCTCTAACGTTCAGGATCATGATCAAATTATTTTTCAGTGAATTGATTTATTCCACCATTTGAATAAAACATCAACTAATTAAATGCTGACTTTAGGCAACTTTTTTCATTGTAAAATATCTTTAAAAAAGACTAGATCCTGAAGTTTGTAATTGTTAACTTTTGGGCTCTAAGGTCCAAAAAACCCTCAAACATTCTTACAGTAAAAATAAATAACTACTGTTACACAAGTGTTTGATTCAAAGCACCTATAATATACAAATATGAAATAGGACATGTTGTCTCCAGACCATTTATGGATGGAGGCATGTGGTGCAGTGGGTTGTGCGTTGGTGTTCGGATCAGGGGGACACAGGTTCAAACCCCACTGCAGTCAGCATGTCGTTGTGTCCCTAAGACACTTCACCCCCAATTGCTCCTGTGGGGATTGTCCACAGTATTGAGTATGTAAGTCGCTTTGGATAAAAGCGTCTAACAAGTGACATGTCATGTAATAATGTAATTTATATGCACAAAAACCGATATAACACACTACAGGAAAGGTTAAACCCCAAAAAGCATAATTTAACTTCTTCTAGATATGCCTTTTACTCAGAGCAAATCCCAAAGTAACAAATCTCCACACACCCGACTCTAACATGGTGCTGTGATGAAAGAGTGTTTTAAAAAAAGCTCTGACACAGGATGCTGTGCAGCGATATTTAAACTTTGTGTATGTGCAGGCTAATTAGAGTCGAAGCGAAGCCACTCTTGTCCACAGGTGCCTCATTATCTCCTGCAAAACAGCTCTTGGAGACATTTTGTTCCTCCATCTAATCCGTACAGGTCTGAGGTCTGCATTTGTGTCATGAAAAAGTGAGTATTTAATAACCTAATCTATATTTGCTCTGCCTCAGCTTGTTTGTATGAAGTCAAACACATTTTGAGTTGTGCATAAAGGTTTCATAGTAGTACATACTGTGAGCTCGGCCCTGCTGTGAATAGCTTCCTCTATCTCTCTCTCTCTCTCTCTCTCAAAACTGACGTGATTGTGGCCCCACTGTGCACAGCTCCAGCCAATTAAAATACGCAGCAAGGACTTATCGTGGAGCCTCATCCCTCTGCACACTGCTGCTTGTTGTAGAGGGGAAAACTTGTCACACCATGAATGTAAAACAGGAGTAACAGTATATCGGGTTTTCTGTCACCGGTGGTAAATGTGCCGTCTAACGTTAAACAATCTTGACAGAAATTGGGCTGGAAATTATGCAAAAGGTTTTCCCAAAAGTAAAACTGAGTCCAACTACATGGTCCCAACCCTCCTTTGTAATTCTATAGAAGGAAACAGAAGAATACAGGTATAAAACCATGGATTTTTTGTAGGGGAACCATTCAGGGTCTAGTATTTCTTCACTTCTCCTTATTAGGTTGTTGTCAGGGCCGCGCCTGGCCAACTTGTGGCCCCATGCAAAGTTATATGATGAGGCCCTCTGTGTGCGAGCGTCGTCGTCGTCAACGGGGGGGGGGGGATGGGGGATGGGGATACTAATGGAGCCTCGCAGCAGCGAAACTGTGGCGCGCTTACACTGTAGGTGTGCCGCATTTGCGCTTCAGATGATGCTCCCTCCGCAAAATTAAGAACCCTCTGCAAGATGAGGCCCCCTCCGCGAGGTGAGGCCCCCTCCGCGAGGTGAGGCCCCCTCCGCGAGGTGAGGCCCCCTCCGCGAGGTGAGGCCCCCTCCGCGAGGTGAGGCCCCACGCAGTCTGCGTGATCGGCCTGTAGGGAGGGGCGGCCCTGGTTGTTGTGCAGAACAGTACACTTATCACTGTATTTGTGTAGCAACTTTGCTATAGGCTAATTTATGCTAATTGTGGCGGGAAACGATTAAGCAGTTATAATTGAAACATGCTATGTTTAAAGTCAATTTGTGGCCATACTTGAAACGAAACTCAACATAAGTCAATCTTACCTTGACTCAACTTTTTTGCCTTTTTACGTTTAATGCAAGTTTAAGAATGTAAATAAAGTGTATTTAGGCAGCACTCTTTAGACCTAGTCGACAGGAAGCAGCCACGTTGTGTTTGTGTTTCTGTATTTTCAGAATGAACAGATGAAAATGTATTTGTAATGTATGCACACCTGGAAGTCCCTTTTGGGTTTAATTGAGCAAATACTAAAGACAGCACTGACAAGTATAGTTGGTTACTAACAGGATAGTAGATCAAGTGGAAGAGGAACATGTTCAATACACGGCATTTTGAGGGTTGAATTTATTTGTATTTTCTGTCATGGTTAGCTTTCCAAGTGTATTTATCGCACTATGCAGGAAGTGCTCATGCCCATCTATTTACAGTTTTTCAAATCATAGCACACACACACACACACACACACACACACACACACACACACACACACAC